>NC_142565.1:2500-302500 GCF_041283825.1 Pyrus communis
AACCCCTCAACCCTCAACCCTAAACCCGATGAGGCTCAAAAGAACTCGAAAACGATGAGCGCCAATGACATGCAAATCGAGAAGGCCCGAAGGAACTTCAAAACGATAAACACCGGCAACACGCAAATCGAGGCAACCCTAAACCCTAAATCCTTACTCCAGCTCAGATGCAAATGGTCCACATATCCCGATTAAAACTACCGTTTAGGATCGTTCAAATGTAAGTCCCCATCTCACATAGCCACAACTATCGTGGATTAGTTACCAAGCAGGTCACTGTAAAGACGGTGACCTGGAGTTTCTATGTATATTAATTAAATTGGAATTAGATTACATATTTTATCATAAGATATTCTACCACATGACTTATTCCATTGCGAGAAATCTTGCCAACTGCAGATATTTTGGACTTCTTGACATTATCACCTCGATTGGATTTTTAAGTTACGATCCAGAAACCAACTCTTTCAAAGATGTGATAGGTGAGTCGTATCCGTTGACAACAGCATCTCCCCACAGAGCCATTCCTGTTAGGAGAAAATTAGAGAGTTCTTTATGTTCAACGCATAAGCAACCTAAGCATATATTAAATTCATTATTTTTCTTTGTAAATACATTTATTTGGTGGGGATGCTTTATAAAGTGATAGTACTACACTGCATGGACAAAGAAACAAACCTATCCACAAAAACAAACCAGTTGTAGCTGCTAAGAAAAATTCCTTGCTGATACTGTTGAACCTGAAATTACTCGCAAATTACAAAACGATTCTTAGTAGAGATCAAAATTCCCACCAACAAGAACATTAGGAATATCCATTTGAAGATGAAGAACCAAAAATCAGAAACTATTACCAATACAAGCACACGATATTCCCATATCCATAAAAGAAAGAAGCCCAAGTAGAACCAGTGAACCTGCAGTCATTGTTGACCGTTATTTTTACTAAAACTCAGGTATATAAATCCATTATCAAATCAACAAATATATAGTTCAACGATAAAAAATGTCTTGCAGCAGTTTAAGGTCACTGAGATAGATAATTACCACATCAAGTCACGAATAAAAAGTGCACGTGGGATCATAAGCCCATTTCCAATCATTGCAAGCAACATCGAGGAAGCTGATAAACCTTTGATGTTGTCAGGATTTAGGAAATTTGTCCACTGAACAGGAAGCATTAATGGTGGTCAGATTAATACAAAAAATTACCAACAGAAATTCTAAAATAGTACCATTTGTGAAACTGGCATCCACATGAAGAGAAGTGTAGCTGTCCATCCAGATATTCCTCCAACAAATTTTATGCCACCTTCGGAGAGTTTTCCCATCCGAGCCTACAAATATTAGCAGCTGCAAGTCTGAAAAGACGCAAAATAGAATATCTTGCATTTCTCTCTTAATTTGCAAAGAAGAGAAAATTTTAAAGGAAAAAATAAAGTTCTCATTTCAGATGATAAATACGGGATAACTCCTTTTAAAGACAAGAGGTTAACTTTAAAACAGTTTCCCATTAACCTTAATGGAATATGTGAAGATTCAAGTAATAGAATAAAGACTCTTTGAGAGTAAACAAAACTTACCATAACAATTGCCACCACAGCTACAACAAAAGCCAATGCCCCGGGAAAAATACTGTTGGGTATATGTGGAACAAACGTAGACCACATAATCTACAATCATAATTGTTGAGAAAAGATATTAAAATTGAGCAATTGTTCGACGCTCTGCTTACCAATATGAAAAAAGATGTGAGTTTTAAGAGAGAGAGAGAGGGAGAGAGAGAGATCACTTGGGGAAGAACCGATAGCCCACCAACAGTAATAAAGTCCTCCCAGAAGCGCCAGAGTCCAGCATTAAGCCAACCAAAGTAATTCAAGAAATTCAAAACAAGACCAGTTGCGACAACAATGGAGGTAATGACAAAGTAAGGTAGAGGCATTGCATCTGCCATCGAAAGCTGAGCAAAAACCACATATAAGGAAATTACACCCAATGTCTGCACCACAATGGCCTCATTCTCCCTCTTCTTTGCAAAATATGAAAGCAGAGAAAGGTTTCCAAGTAAACCAGTAAACATTCCCTGCATTTACAACATTCCCCCCTTGCTTAGGCTACTAATGTTGATTATTTTCTAATATAACGAGAAAATATTCATGTTCTAAGCAGTAAGCAGCCTCCTCAATCCTCATGAATAAAGTAATAAGGTGGTGGCACATTGGCGATAGTGTATTACCAACTTACCATCCATGGGACTGCCAAAAGGGCAGCTTTATTTCCTGCCAGAAGATTTTGGGCATTGAGGTAGATTTGAGGCATTTGCAGTAAGAGAAATGGGATATTTGATGCGCCCGAGAACTTTGCTGTCCACGAATTCCATTGCTCGAAACCAGTTTTGCTGCTCGTGGATTTCACTGATCCCTTTTCCGGAGAATGGGGGAAACAATTTCAATTTTGAGCAATCAGAATGTATGAATATTAATGTTCGAGTTTGACCCAAATCAAAGGGCTTTCAATTTTGAGCAATCAGAATGTATGAATACCACAATTTGAATTTGGAGCAATCAGAATGTATGAATATTAATGTTTGAGTTTGACCCAAATCAAGGGGCTCAGAGTCACATAGTATATGATATTTATCAGTTAAGACCAAAATAATAACAATTATTATTGGAGTTTCAAATCTATGAACATCATGTCATGTCAGAGAGAATCAAACAGTTTTACACACAACGGGCAAATTGTTATCATAAGATGTGCATTACATCCCTTAAGTTACATATGAGGAGACGAAAAGAGAGAGAGAAAATACAACACAAGTAGTAGTACCTGGTGAAGAGGGTGAGGGACGTCGGAGTCAAGAGCGCTGAGAGTTGAGTGGCGCCGCAAACGCAAAGGAATGGGATGGTAAAAGTTTAACAATAAGCATTGGCCTTGGCCAGCGGAAGAGACGGTGAGAGCGTTGGTGTTGGTGTTGTGTTGGATTGACGAGGAGGAAGAGGAGGAGGCGGGAAAGGATTTCAGATGATGATGTTGTTGCAGTGGAGGATGAGGAGGCGGACCAGGGATGTAGGAGGAGTACGGCACCACCACTAGGCTCTCGGCCATTGATATTTGATTTGATTTTATTACACTTTCCAACACTCACTCAATGGAGTCTGGATCTTGGGGAATTTGGGAAATTTGGAATTGGATGCTTCTTAAGTTGCAGCGTGGGGATATGTGCGCATCTCCAGACGACACGTGGAAAGTGATATTTGCTTGCTCAACCTCATAAACTCATAACTTGACATGATATTGTCAAATCCAATCCAATGTCCATGTGATATTTCCATGTGTGCGAGAACGAGCAAGCGCAAAACGCAAGTTTTAAGCAGGCAGGAGCCAGATCCGAGAAACTTTTGCAGTAGGGCCGGCCTGAGAATTTCGGAGCCTCAGGCGATCTTTGGTAGTGGGTTCTAAAATTCTTTGATCTTGGATTATTTGTATATTGATTAATATAAAAAAGAATTCGTTAAATACATTAAAAAAATTCTATTTTCACATCAAATATCATTAAAAATTAATATCAAAAGAAGATAAATATAAAAATATTATTTAAACATTACATAATTCACGTTTTTAGACACAAATGTACTAAATGTTTGTAATCAAGAGTTTAAGATTGAGAGTTAAGAATAATAAAACTTGATGATCAAGAGAGTAAATAACAATAAAACTTAATTGACGAGTATAATAAATTCAACGCCAATTATTTCTCTTGTGTTTTTTTTCTTCTAAAATCAACAGCACACTAACGAATTGAATATTAAAATAATCCATTGAATAAAAAGTTATTGAAAAGAAAAATATAAAATTCAAAGTTTTGATTATCTTAAAGTACAATCTTTAAGATCATATGATAGTTGGTTTAAACATTCAATAGAAATTGAGAGAATAATCTTTAAGATCATATGATAGTTGGTTTACACATTCGATAGAAATTGAGAAAATGAGAAGTTGAAAGAAAAAAGATTGCAAAGAGACTTGAGTTTTATAACTTTATATGCATTTGGACAGATGGATTGGGAGTTTGACAAATAGATTGGCAGTAAATTTAAAAATTAAGAAAAATTAAGAAAAATCTAGTGACTGAAAGGCAGTTTTATGTTTTGAACTCAACACCCCAAAGAAAAATGAAGCCAACATTTCCAATGCACTAACAAATGAATTATGATATTTCTTACTTTTTTTTTGTATTTATATGTTAATTATAGGATATAAAATATTTTTGGGGGCCCTTCCGAAGTGAGGGCCCTAGGTGGGTGCCTACTTGGGCTACCCTCAGGGGCGGCCCTGTTTTGCAGATCTAAATTTTTTTGAAATACTTCAAAGAGATGGTTTATCAATTGATCTTAAGTTATTTTGAGCCTTCAATGTGAAGGGTATCCCACTTAACTTTATTCGGAGGGACACTTTATGTAACGACCTATTCCCAAAGTTTACGGTTTTATAAAATTAAAAGTATGAATTTACAAAAATGCCCTTCAAGGTGAAAAACGTTGACTTTTGTTGACCACCAGTCGTGTCACGTAAGATCTGTTTTCTTGGCGTATCCTCGTAGTACTCGTCACTATGAACGCGTGGGCGCAAACGAAACGTAATTTGAAGTTATAACTAAGGAATTATTAACGGTCAAAGTTGAGGGTAAAATGGTCATTTGACCATAAATCTGGAAGGCTCCAGATTTTGTTAGAGCATCAATCTGGTGCTACATGTGTGGCTGTAATGGAAAGAATAGGAGAGAAATGAGGGGGAGCTGCCCAATCGGGGAAGAAAAAGGGAGAGTGAACCAATAGGAGAGGAGAGAAATGAGGGAAGGGAGGAACCAGCCAACTCGGACCTCCCTTCGACATGAGCCACCCAACCCGGTAGGAACCATGGAATCCAATGCTTCCTTCGGGCAAATTTTGGTGAATTACGCCACGACACCACCTAAGAAACACTCCACAACCCTCCCTCTACCATTTCCACCCCAAAATCGAAGAAATTAGGCTCGGATTCTTGAAAAACCGCACCGATGGGTGCGGTGGTTCCACAGCGGCAATCCGTTAATCCCAAAGCTAACTCCGTCAACCACCACTACTAATAGACTTCCCTCAACCCCAGGAGTAAGGCCCAAGCATTGGATGAGGCGTCAAAGTTCGTTTAGGCATCGAATCAAGAACACCCGTTTCAAGGGTTTCCGACGAATCGAGGGTGATTTGAGGTATTTCCCGACCAAATTAGACTTCAGCCCAGGTATGAAAGTTGTTCCTCTCATTGATATCTACATTCTTGTAAAATTTAAGAATTTTTGGAGTTGTTGAATTTTCCGGAGAGTTAGGGCTGCTGGTCACCACGTGCAGCAGCGCATGGGGGGAAACCCAAGGTCCTTCCTTAGGTTTTTCAACGTTCCAAATTTGAATCCACCATCTATTTTCTCAAATTCTATCGTTTAGGTATAGTTTTACTAAATGGTCTCAAATTATAGTTAGGTGCATCGGTGGGAAGTAACTCCATCCTCGCTAGCTTGAGCAGTTCCTGGGAAACAAAATATATGTGAGTAGACCCCCTTCTAAACTTGCATGTTTTTATAAAATATTAGGCTTGCATACATTGAATATTTCATGAAATGTGCATGTTTTCTATTATGTTTTATGGATTCTATAATCATGCTTTTTGAAGAATTTATGATTTATATAAATTGTTTTTACAAAATATTTAGAATTTATCGAACTACGTTTTATGAAAGGTTATGAATTATTGGGTTTTCGTATATGAAATTTTGTGGATTATGAATACGATTTATTTTACGGATTTATAAATATGCACTATCATGGATTGATTGAGATGAGCTTTTGAGCTTTTGAGCTCCGAATTAGATATGAGGTTTTCGAGATATGTTTTCGGTACTTATCTAGTGGGTTACCATACAACACATCCACACAACAAGGATATGTAGATGTCTATGGCCATAGGACACAATTAAGGATATCTATGTATATGTTTCTTCTCCGGCGTAACCCGGAGTCGTATAACTTCACCTTTAAGTGATGGGGCCTACCATGTTTCTTCACTGGTGTAACCCAGTGTCGTACAACTTCATCTTTGGGTGATGAACATGTACTTCCTTCAGGCGAATGAGGAGTTGATGATATTGATGATATACCCTAGCTTTACTAGCCCGGGGCCAGTGTCGGTGTGTGATGTATAAGTTTCTTCTCCGGCGTAACCTGGAGTCGTACAGCTTCACCTTCGAGTGATAGGGCCTACCATGTTTCTTCACTGGTGTAACGCAATGTCGTATAGCTTCATCTTCGGGTGATGGATAGGTATTGCCTTTGAACGAGTAAGATACCCCTAGAGAGTACAGTATTGATAAGATTTACGGGTTTGCATTCAGGCGGCGATAGCACAATCATCGAGCATTGTTTTACACTTACATGTTTTATAAATGTTTTTCAGTGCATGCTAGAGTTTTCAGAAAACCTATTATGTAGTATTATATTTGTTTTCAAAATAGAGGGTTAGTATGTTCATAAATAAAATGGTTTTCTTATTATTAGTACTATTATTATAAATTTTGGTCCATCCACCATTTTGGTTTTGTGCCCTCTCAGGATTTAGATTCGAGGCACACAATCCCGGCGTCAGGACATTTCTACTTAAGCATCTTCGAGCCTTCTCTGTGTAGGTCTTATTCCTCGATTCGTACATTTCTATAATAATTCTTTCATATTATTTTTAATTAGTTGTATGCTCTGAACACAGTTCTGCACTAGTAGACTTCCATCTAATCTCATATTTTAATTTGCATGCATGTTTAAAATGGCTTCGTCACTTTCGAATGTCAGCCAGCACGTGCCTATCATGATATTTGGAAATTTCAGGGTTGGGGTGTGTCACTTTACTGCCTCAACTTCTATTTGAGACACTTTACCATCTAATATTCTGAATTAAACTTTTGTTTTTGTCGCAAAATACCGCCTACCATCAATACGTTAGAACATCATTGTCAAATAACAAAACCAAGTGAGGGAGAAATAGGACTGTATAGTTCAATATGTAAATTACAAAACCATATCGAAGCCAGAGAGTTACTTCGCAATTCAGACTTGTCATCAGCATTTGTTTGTACATATGAAGTTGTATCTTGTACGTGAAAGACCAGGCCTCAATCAAGGCCCCGGGGAAAATTACTCAAGTAAAGAAGCATGAATCCTCGTATAACTAACTGGGATAGTAATAGTTTTTTCTCCAAATATAATATAATACGTACATACGACAAAATTCTAGGCTCCAAACATCTGAAGAGCTCTTACCTGGTGAAGTGAGAGAACTTGCTTTCTTAATCATCTCTCTCTCTCTCTCTCTCTCTCTCTCTCTCTCTCTCTCTATATATATATATATATATAGACACACACACTATCTCAACCTGAAAACAACTTGAAGGTAAACTTTGTCTCGTAATTCCTCTTCTGTTCTGTATCTATACATTCATTCATTCTCGACTCTCAAATACTTGAGACCAAATTAATGCTCGACTAGCAAGGCCTCCATCTCGTTTTTCCTCGCACCATGTTTCAGTTTCTCAAGAGCAACAAGTCCAACTTGCCTAACTCTTTCTCTGGACAATCCTATACTGCAGAGTTCACATAATCACATGGTCAAATTAACAAGATGCAAAAGACGTCAAGACTAAGGTAGTTTGATGGATGTTAGGCCCTTATTTGGACTCACCGTTTGCTAATGTCCTCCCATGTAAGACCTTCATTATCCAGACCATAGTAAAGCCTTATGATCTCTCTCTCCCGATCCCCGAGCATCATATTTATGAGCTTGTTTACTTCATCCTGCAATATATACAGAGTAAGAAGTAACTTTTACGACATAGTATCACTAGTTTTTAAAGGAATGAAGGCCAGCTTTAACGATTTTTAAAAGATCGTACCATTTGGTTTTTCTTTTAAGGAACTTCTATTATTTTTTTATCTGGATGGAGATGCTTGAACTATCTCCTTCTGATACAAGTCCCACTTTTTCTAGGTTGTTTTAGATTGTTTCTTGTATTCTTCTTCTTACCTTGAGTGCCAACGCATCCACCCCATTCCACGGGACATTCTCAAGGCGATTATCTGCAATGTACTGTAAAAAGAAAAGTAGCAAGGGAGAAGGTCAATTACAAGACAGAAAACTGGCATGCAAGGAATAGAAAATTTACTGAACTGGAATGGCAGAAATTGAGGTGGTGTAATCGACACTTACACTATCATGAGTTTCTCCTGGAAGTCCATTCAAAGAGGGGAATGCGTCCCTATCAAGTGAAAAAACCTTACTGATTGCCTGCAGATCAAGAAACTGCATGGTCAGCATGGAGATAACAACATGAGAATGCAATAAAACAGAATACCACAAGCACTTAGTACCTCTGTAGCATTCCTAACTTTCTTTCTGGACATATTCAGACTTTCTGCGATTCTCTGATATTGAAATGTAATACAAGAATCACATATCAGCCAAGAGAGCAGAGTGATAAATCAACATTGTCACTGTAAGTAAAAACATTTGAAACTTATGGTTACTGGCATCAGCATGTTCACGGATTTTTTGTGAGCAAAGCAATTGCTTTCTGAAGATAATAACAAAAGACTTACATCAATTGATGGAGCTATTCCTTTCTCTTCCAGTCTAATTTTTGCATTTCTGATTAAACCTAACCTCTCGTGCAAATGTGTTGGCAGTCTCAAGGTTTTGGAATTTTCAACGAGTGCTCTTGACACACCCTGAGAATACAAGGAAAAAGTAACCATGGTTAGTTTAGCCAATCAGTCAATTTTGCACGTCAACAGTAAGTTATTTACCATTTCAAGGGGAAGTATTGGCATTACCTGACGTATCCACCAGTAAACATAAGTAGAAATTTTGAACCCCTTTGAAGAATCAAATTTCTCAATTCCATGCAACAGTCCGATGAACCCACCCTACATAAGAGACGGTGAACTTCTCATATGAGATTCCAATAAAATTCTGTCTTACTGTTGTTTGGGTCTATATATTGGGGTCTCACATATGAAGTAACAAGAGAAAAAATAACCTGGATTAGGTCAGCCATTTCAGCACCCATATTATCATATTTTTGAGCAATGGACATGACCAGACGAACATTGCTCATTGCCAGCTTCTCTCTTGCCAAAGAACATTCGATCAACTTTGACAGTAATTCAGCACGGGAAATCCTCAATGAAGTTGCAAGTTGTTTATCAGAGGGCTCACATCCCAGTCTCTCCTTCAGTCTGGAGATCCAAATGCAAAGATTAGGATTAGAAACAACCAGATAGCAACAAACTTTTTCTTTCGGAAGGAGCCAGTCTCCATAAAGGTCAACTTACTCGAAAGAATAATTTAATTAAAACATTAAGAAAAATATATACTCCAACCAATTACCTCATACACCCACACTCCTCACCCAGTAAAAAGTAGAACTACCTGCTCATTGTGAAGAAGCCTAACTTGGCAAGTTGAAAAGGGTTTTGTAAACAACATACTTTCTACATTATATCTAGTTTTTAACCAATAAATCAATGTTTCAGCACTTGTTCTGCAATCACTCTCAATGTCTTGTCATGGACATTGACCCACTTAATTTAGTACTTATGATTCATAGAACATGGAAAGTTATTAAGTGTTATAACCTTGATTTATGCTCCTCGACAGAGAGGCCAATTTTAATTTTCCTTGACAGGCGTACAACCTCATTGTGAGTCAGCAAATCCTCACTAAGAACACCCTTCGCATAACCCTTTAAACGATTCTGAAGCAGCTCTGGACTCATGACTGGCCTCAATGGCTTATTGGTGCTAGGTTGCGTTAAACAACGATTTGCACTGAAAGCATTCCTCCTAGTACTCATTCTCCTGCGGCGAGCGGATACCCCAGAACAAGTGACTGGTATCCTCTTGTTCGTTGCTGTTTTTATTGTTGAATCCATAAATACTTTTTTCTCAAAAGAAAGATTCCATTGCTTTTCGAGCATAGACTTCTGTAGCAAAAGAAGTGCGTCCACTGAATATTCAAGACCAGAGCTTTCCTCCTCCAGGTCGTTGAAGCTGTGAAACCATTGCTGTGCGGTTGAGGAAGGACCAGAGGCAGCATCTACACGTTCTTTGAGAGCCCTACTGGAGTGGTCGGGTCGATTGGAAGACGGAAATCTAGAACTGGTGTAGTTGGAATTAGACTTTCTGGCAGTGACAAGATTCTTTGTTGACGAGAAATGGCAATGTAAGAATGCGTGGTCATTGAGATGAAAGAGTTTTTCTGTGATATCTGAATTATAAGAGGAGGAGGAATTCAAGAGCATCTTCCCCGTAGTAAGGCCAATAACAGCAGCTATGGCCATCATATGCCTTTTCCTTGTGTGTAAACAATTACCATAACAGTAACAGTTGCTGTATTATTTTATGAATATGATGTATCTCTATATATGTATGTATGTAGATATAGCTTGAGTAACCCAAGAGTAAGAGCAAGAGCGGATTGATTAAGTTGTTGTAGGATCTGCCACAAATCAATTAGTAAGATTTGCATTAGTAAACGAAGAACTACTAGTATGACTATGAGTAATATTAAGTACGAAGTTGAAGGCAATGATTGAACAAACGAACAGAAGAATACATGAATCATTCACGTAGATTAAAATAGAAAAGAAAAGGGAGAAGCAAAAAGCGACGGATTGGATGAAAGCACAAGAGCGAGAAAGTACGTATGTATATGTGGAACTGAACTAAAATTGCAATTCCCCAATCCAGTCCAATACCCATGATGCTATGATGAGGCCATGGATAGAAAGTTGAAACAGAAAGAAAATAAACAAAATTATTGCAAGCTATCAACCCTGCGATGAACACATGCATATATACATATACATATTTCTATGATAATTCTATCAATCTCAAATAGGAAAGAACAGGGATTTGAACCAGAAGAAGAGTGCACAAGTAGCGTACCTGACAGACTGAATCTCTCTCTCTCAGCTGAAAAACAAGAAGACACCGAACGAGCGAATGGCGACGATGAACCCAAAGTTGTTGAGCAGCGCAACCAATAAACAATCAAGTATACAAGGCAAACTCTTTCCTTCTTGCCTTCCGCTATAAAAAATACAAATGAAATCAATGGTTTTTTATTTTTCATTTTTCCGCCTTTATTTTTCTTTCTCTAGTGTTTTATACATGTCATAATTAAAATTAGAAAAAGTCGATTTATTGTTAAAAGATATGGTACGGAGGGACGCTATTGGTTGGAACAGATTGAGTACAGCTTCCTGTGGTCAGCGACCTGCCATTATATTATATTTTACTCTTCCAAGAGCCAAAACAAACCAACCTAACTGCATAAGTGGAAATATAAGGATGCTAAAGAGATTCTTTTAAAGTAAAATTATTCACCATTTTATATTTTTAGTATATTATTGTATAACGTTGGTATAGAAATTGTGCCAAAAACGTGAGGTGGTACAGAGTCCATCCCACTTTTGAAGGGTCTCCTTAACATTTTTCGTGAAGATATAGATATGGGTCATCACCTTATACGTCACCGCTTAACAAACTATGAATTACATTGGACGCACATACATCGATAATAGTGCCTTATAATTATCATTCTAGGGAGCATTTTTCTTACCACCTCAAGCAATGGTAACGCTTAGTACCTATTTATTATTATTTAATGAGTTTAATTTTTGAGATTTTTGTCTTTCCACTATACAGATCTCGAAATTTAAACTCATCTAATGATGATAAATAGAGTGATGGCAAAAAATATTCCTATTATTTTACATGTTCTGTTGGCCGAAACACTCTCTAATGAACGAGATGTAAAGTACATATCTTTGTAGAAAATGTAAATAAATGAAATGCCAAATTTGCTTCGAAAGTACAACTCTCATTTACATTTTCTAAAAATGTAAGGTTAGTGCATGCTATTACTTGGCTCCATGTTTCACTTCACACACACTATGCCCTCTCGGTATCACACGACGTATGAGGTCTTTTTTTTTTTTTTTTTTTTTTTGAGTGAAGGTTCTAATATTCATTGATAGGAAATTGAATACGTACAAATAAAATAGGATGCATACAATGGATTTCGATAAAAATCTTGCCAAGAATTTCAACCGGACAAAGGAAAAAAGATTGTCCTGCACGATGAGAGATTACATATGATTACTATCCTCAATTAAAAGCTATATTATTATATCAGGAGGTTCCTCGAACAAAGCTACCAGAGTATCAAGTGCTAAACCCAATCTAGCAACCTATGTGCCACCTTGTTCGTCGAGCGTCGGCCAAATGTAACCTTGCACTGAGAAAAATCATTTAAAATCTGTCTAGTATTTGCAGTAATATGCCCAAAAGGATATGAATCCTTTAGGCCCTCATGTTGAAGTGTTGTGGTCACCATCAGAGCATCCCCTTCAACTTCCACGTGTGTAGTCTGCTGGTGTTGTGAAAAAATCAATGCTTCCCTTGCTGCCATAATCTCTGCCAACAATGGAGAACCAACTCCCTCAACTCTCATTGCTACTACAGCCATGAACTCCCCTTTGTCGTTCCGTATCACTACCCCCACTCCTCCAATCTCTAACCGTTCATCCCATGCCACATCAAAATTACTTTTAATCCACTCATTTTCTGGCGGCTTCCATGGCTGCCCAGTGACCACATAGGTGTTCTTCCTCGGCCCATGCCATTTATGGAATTCATGTAGCCATGTCTGCAATTTACAGTGCATTTCCAAAAGCTCCAGAGCCTTTCCATTCCACAACATTGCATTACGTTCTGTCCATATGCACCAAATTAAAACCATTACCAAGTCAAAACTCTCACTCGACATCGAACCCGCAATGGCAGTTATCCATTCCATCAAGCTGTCTTCTATCCCATTGGCTTCTGATACCCAGCGGATTAGAAAACCACACCACCATCGCAAGGGGACAGAACCTCACCACGTGATCAATCGTTTCCACATCCCCGTCACAACAAAAACGTTGTCGGTATATTTAATGTCTTTTTCCTCAAGTTGTCCCTTGTCAGTAATGCATTCATGCAGCATCTCCACACATAGAGTTTTACCTTCCCCGGCACGTGAGCTCTCCATATCACTTTCCACAAAAATTTGACCTCAGCAGCCATTATCGAACCATTAGGTTCATTCCGGTTTACTTCCCCATAATACCGTGCCAAATGGTATGCACTCCTCGTTGTAAACTTTCCATTTGACTCCGCATTCCATATTAAGATATCATCCGTATTGAACATGCTAAGAGGGATGTGTTTGATTAGTGCTACCTTTTCCTCGACAAATAGGTTATGTATTGCTTCCATGTTCCACGAAGGACTTCCATCCTCAGTAATCAACCTGCTGACTTTGGCATTGTGATCCATTCCCATCGGTATGGGACTAAGAACTTCAAATGTCTGGGCAACCATCTCCCCATATGCAAATTTTTGAACCATCTTCAACCATCCACCGTGCATTCGTACGGATTAAAGTACGGGCAGCAGTAATGTTGCACCAACAAAACGACGAATTCAGTTTAACTTGGGCAGATAAGAAATCGGTTTGAGGGCAGTACTTAGCCTTAAAGAGTCGTGTTGCAAGTGACGATGGTTGTTGTAAGAGCCTCCATCCCTGCTTTGCTAACAAAGCAAGCTTGAAAGCATAAAGATCCTTGAAACCCAGCCCATCTTCACTTTTTGGCTGACATAGTTTTCTCCAACGAATCCAAAGTACTCTCCTTCGACCTTGTTGTCTCCCCCACCAAGTTGATGAGGTTTTTTTTTCTTTTTTTGGTCAATTTAGTTCAAATACCCCTTACAAGTCAACCCAAATATGAGTTCTACACTCACTATGTCATCAATTTAAGGAGAAGATGAGAAGAGGAAGAAACAATGGCGCCATACAAGACCTGCATACTTACAAGCTAAAGCAAGGCCGAAGATAACAAGAAACAGTCATAAGCATGCAGTCGTTCATCTAAAACAAAACCGGCAAAAACTCTTGACAGTTGGTAAGCTTCAAATTAAAAAGCATCCTATTACTATTACTGGCATTGCCGAGCCTCCTATCATAGTCCTAGATAATTGGGACATTGAGGTCAGCTTATGAAACAGGGTTCAGTAACTCGATACCAAGATCAAAAAAAAGAAAAAAAGACTCGGAACAACAGGAACATTAAACAACTAACAAAGGAAAAGAATTCCAACGCACAACCGCCAATTCAACAACGGAACTATAGTAATTAGTATTAAAAAACACATCTAAATGAACCACTAAATATTTTGTAAATACATTTATGGTGCTGCATTACAAACATCCCAAAATCCCACGGTTAATTCTGAACTCCATTCAGAAATTTACACCAACTCTCGAAATTCATTTCAGCAGCCGCAATTAATCTCAATAACTAGGTTAAATTCCTTCAAACACATAAAAGCAATTTCAGACACTATCTAAATTAAAATTCCGGCATTTGATATATAAATGAGAAAATTGAATACATTGACGGAAGCAAAAACTAGATGCATTAAAACAAGACAAGATAATCAATAACCACAAATTATATTCTGCAAGCACAATGAGTGAGCATGATCTGGCTGAGGATTTCATCGCATGAGCCCGCTAGCTAAGTGAACCATTGAGTACAAGTTGTACAATGTTCTTGCCAGCTCTCATGGTCTGATTTTCACAGTAAAAAAACTAATTTCAACATCAAGAAATCCTTCCATAGTCCTTTCTTCCTCGAGATGCAGGTGGAATGCTAGTGATGGGATGACTGGCTCTGTGCCCTACAATAGAATCACAATTAGTTTAAATGTTCTCAGCTCCCCAAAACCCTCCATTCAATCCCTCCGTCTCCCATAAAGACATTATACAGCTTGGCACATTTTTTACTAGGAAGATGGCAAACAAAGGAAAGTGGAAGGTAGGTATGGCTTATGATGAAAAGTAAGAAAGTACCCCATGACATGCCATTGCTGAATGAGCTATTTCCTGGAGAATGTGGGCCTCCAGAGTTAAAATTGGGAGAAGGGGGCTGCATCTTCATATGATTCCAATCATTACCACGAGAATTGGTGGGTCGTCCATGATTTGACAGCTGATATTGCTGTCCCAAGCGGCTTGGAGAATTTTGTGATATGTGAGGCATGAAATGAGAAGGTTTTGACACACGCATGTATCCTGCAAGTGGTTCAGTAGTTGGAGGAGGGCTACCCACCTCTGCATGTGGAAATGATTGAATGGGTCCATTTTTTCTGAAGAGATGGTAGACAATTGTAATCAAAATCAAGCTAGGACAAAGAAATAAGAATACGACAAGAATGCACTCTATTCCAAAACACAGGCACGGAAATGTGTCAATTGTAATCTTCCCACTATTTTCATAAGGAGAAATGTTTACTATTAGAAACCTCCATATTAATTGCACATAACACAATAAAACTTTTTACATTTTGCAATGGAAACTTTTGAATATATCATTACACATCCATCCGCGTGTTTTAAAGTTTACCGAAGACTGCCTCAGGTTTCTGCAATATATGCTTACACATAAAATTTTCAGATGAGGAAAACAAAGTGTGTAAATATCTTGTTGGGCATCCATCCATGTCTTAAAGTTACTACATACTGCATCAGTTATGTGGAATATAATAGTATACCGCATACATACAATTCCCGTCGAGAAAAACAACACGTGTAGATTTCTTGAACTTGCTAACATAATTTCAGAGTAACTAACTCAATAAACTTGATCGATGATACAACTTACCTTTGAAAGGATGGGCCTGTGCTTGAATTTGGCGCATGGTTAAATCTTCCGGACCCAACCAATGTCTCTGCAGAACTAAAATGCATGCCTTGGCTGAACTCAGCAGTAAAGCAGCTTACATCCGAACCATCTTCTTGCAGAAGAAGTTCATCACTGGAATGAGAAGGGAAAGACAAAAAAAAAAAAGAATACACATCAAATTCTAAACAAACATGAGGTTGATAGATTGATAGATGACTGCAAAAAGTAAACCATCCACTTGAGCCTATAAAAATTCCAATGAAGAAGCCCAATAAACTGTTAGCAAATTGGCGTTCAACTTTAATATGCTACTAAATAGTAGATACTACCATCATGGTCAAGTAACGTATGGATAAACCCATTAATGGTTTGCTTCACCATGTGCAAACAATGCAATAATTTTGTACTATATCATTCTTAAAATGCATTAGTTGGAAAAGTGAAAGATTATCATGACTTGACTAAGTATAGGTTAAGAGATCATATAGGTCATAATGAATTACCATGTGCAAACAAAAACCATTACCCAAGCTATGGTCTTTACCAACCAACCATGTTTCATGAGACTAACAGGGCCCCACTTCTTTCAGTTATCTGGTATAATTACTGAGTTATAAAACTACCATCCTGCAGGACATACTGACTGCCATCATCTATTAATGAAAGAAAATGTAGCACACTCATGGTAATCGGCCTACCTTTGAGTAGCAAATGAAAGAAACAGTCCGCTTACCTATAGTTGGGATCCCAATCCCCAGGATCAGGCAACGACTGGATAGCCTCGGCCTTTTCATGAGACACTCCCGTGGTCTTTGTGAATTGTATATGGGAGCCAACTGTGATGGAAGCTGGCATGTTCTGGGCTAAGTACCCAGCAGAAATACCACCGCCTCCTCTTGGCTGCTTCCAGCTTCCAGCATTCGAGCTTAAATGCAGAAGTGATGGTGAACTACCTAGCATTTGAGAGTTTCCCTCAGCTTGGCTAGAACTGGTGCCATCAGTAGCTTGCCCTTGCCAATGTGTTGATGAACTTTCTTGAGTTTGAGAACCTCCAGGATATCCCCAACTTTTTCGTCTATTAAACTGGCTAACAGCAGCCATCTTTCCTAAAGGTGATCCATGACAATTGCCCCTTGCTGGAGAAGTTGGACCATAATGTCCTGGAGAGCCAGTAGAAACTTGACCGTAGGAGCTTGGCGGAGTAAATTGCGAAGGACTAGTGCCTAGAGGTAGTGGAGCAAAGCTTCCTGCTGAAGGACTCATACCAAGTCCATTTCCATGTGAATACTGAACAATTCTCCGTCTTGCATCCGGACTACTTCCAAGCATTGATACATTACCTTGTGCATGCATGTTCATCCCAGAAGGGCCAACCGGGGAATAATAAGCAAATATATTACTAGTATCTCCATAACTTCCATAGCTGCTTCCCAATCCAGTACCATCATTATAGCTACCATGGCTTCCTACACTGCCATAGCTATTAGCATGTGCATATGGCACCACCTGAAAATGTGGGCTGCTATGAATGGAGACCCTATTTCTGCCTGGAATCTGCAAAAGAACAAATATAGTGACAACCGAGATGGTGAGTGAAGAATGGACAGCCAAAAATTAAGAATGATGGCATATTTTGAGGAGCAATCAGCTTACATTCGGAGATAAACCAGCCGCAAACCAATGCCCACCACCAGGATGATGGTCCACCCTTATGTTTTGAGAAACGGGCTAAGGGAAAAGAAGAGGGCAAGAAGGATAAAAAAAAGAAGAAGAGCGAGAAAAGCAGTTAATAATATCACTTGCAGAAGTTCTAATGTAGCCAATAAGAAAAATAGGTAAAGATTTAAGAACCAAAATTAATAGGTAAAAAACCAATTGCACAAACAAAGACTAAAAAGAACTCAGGATCTAGGACAAGGTCATCCTCATAGTTCATTATGAGACTCGAAAGCATTTTTGCAGATGTGAAACAACAGCTGAAATGTAAAACCAATTTAAAATCAACTTTTCATAATTACCATGAATTTCATCACCAATCAAGAACTAAAGGAACATGCAGAATCTACCAAACCCAGCACACAATCGATGTATCCATTAAAAAGAAAGCCAAGCACAATTATATTGGATATCTAGGTCTGGCTTGACTTGTCTTCCACACAGTTGGATAAAGTCACAGTCAATCCATATAAACTAAGAATGAAGCTTCATGAGAAGAATTAAATAATTCATATGTGAGTCTACATACCATGCGAGGGGTCTCCGAGGGAGGTTTATAAGGGCGTGTAAAAGGCTCCCCCGTAACAAAAGGGTGTTTTGAAGCCTGCAGGTACAAGTTTAACTCACAAATCCATTTCCAAGTAACTATTTTTGCACTATATCAGAAATAAAACAGCAGAGAAGATAATTAAACAACCTGAACAGGTGACCAGCGTTTTGCAGGATCAAACTCAACCAGTCCCCTCAAAAAATCAACCAAAGCTAGTCTTATTTGATTTTCTGCACATAATTGACATCATACAACAGCATTAGTAACTTCAATAAAAGAAACTAGTTATGAATTATATCGAACCGTTCCAGTGTTGTCAGCTTTGAACATTCAAAAGCATAAAGCAAACCTTTAACCATGTCTTCCTTAGGCAAGTTCTTCCTATACGGATAGTTTGTAACAATTTCTTCAAGGTTCATATGATTAAAATACTCTTTCCCAATTGATGGCCTTTTCAATTCTCTCTGAACAGAAACCAGTTATCATAAGAACTAAACCAAAAATATTAAACGTGATTAAAACTAAACACAAAAAAAAGAAGGGGAGGGGAGGGGAGGGGAGTGAGGGGTAGTGCTCCTCACCTGTTTCTCTTTTCTCTAACAATCTATATGATCTTTTTCTCCTAACATCATTTTCATAATCCAAAACCTTTTTATAATTGACACTTACAGCTTCATATTCTGCTTCTGTTAATGCTTGATAAGCACTTTTTCCATTTGCAGAAAGTTCCCCATTCTCCATATTGTGCACACTCCGAATGCACTTAAAGAACTTGCTTGTGTTTTTTGCCTCCTTAAGTACATAATCAGGGGGTTGCCCTCTGCAACATGTCAACCGTACATTAGGAAAGTGTGAAAAAAATTGCCGGCAGAATAATGACTATCAATTTAAAATAATAATTCTGAGAGAAACCAATAACTGTGCTAATATCATCTAACAGAGAAAGAGTGATAAAATCCACCATAAGAAACCAGTTACAGATCAAGAAACAGCAAATTGTACCCAGCCATATCTCCAAAAGCTTTAGCTATGTAACTTATTAAACAGCGAATTGTCTACGTACAATATCTCAATTCACCAAATGGTCACTTCTCCCTTCACCACTTCCTTCCCAGGAGAAATCCCTACCAATAATCTATTGGAGTCTAAAGTTGGGCATAAAGTCCAAACTGTGACTCTATATCAATTGGTGACTAAAATTTAGGGAAAACATGGCGGTTTGGGATTCATGTACCAAGAAAATATTAACATTGGAAATTCCAGCAATGACGGAGGTCGAGTTTACACTTTCACTAGGCTAATTTTTGTTGTGTGATGGTTGGAAAGAATGAGGAACAATGAATAACAAAGAAAGAAGAGGAGAGTACGAGCATGCATTCATAACATTAGACATTGAGATAAAGCTTTAAAGTGAATTCTTGATTCAACACTCAACAGAACTAATTTCACAAAAGAGAATCAGAATTTTTAATTTGATAAGTAATGTTTAAAAGGCGAAGGCGTAGGCGAGGCATTTCATGGATAGCCCCGCCTAGGCAAAAGCCTAGAGGCGTGAAGCGAAGCCTCGTGGGACCTAAAATTTTTAATATTTTTATATAATATAATACTTTGTGAAACAAATATCCTTTGTCATTTAAAAGAGTCATAGACAAGATTAACTCACAAACATACAAAAAAAAAAGAGGTAACAGTCTCTTTCCTTCGTTAATATGCACTCATTTTACAACTTTAAATGGTCCACATACATCCCCAACCCACTCTCTTTCCCTCGGTACACCCTCCCCTTACTCTCACTTTCATTCTTCTCTTCTCTCTTTAATATCCACTCATTTTTCAACATTAATATTGCCCATATACATCCCCCACCCACTTTCTTTCCCTCTGTACTCTCCCTCTCTCGCTCTCTCTCTCTCTCTCTCTCTCTCTCTCTCTCTCTCTCTCTCTCTCGTTAATATCCACTGATTTTACAACATCAATACGATCCACATACATTCCCCACTCTCTTTCCCTTGGTACACTCTCCCTCACTCATTTTTTTTTTTTTTTGAGTCGAGTGATTGCGTTAGTAAGTTAGATGTTAGAGTAGCCACCAATAGGGTTCGAACCCACACCGTCATGCAAGGGCAAAACACTCTCCCTCACACTCACTTTCCCTCTTCACTTGGTGGTGGCAGTGCTGCTCGGTTCACGGTGACACACGAAGAAGAGAAGGGAGGGTTTCAGTGTTTCACAAAGAAGAAGAAGAACGCGAGGCTGTTGAGGACTTGAGTGTCGAACAAAGAAGACTGAGAAGAAGTTTTATATAAAAAAATTAAAAATTAAAAAAAAATCCCAGAACGCCCTAAGGTTTGCCTCGACCACATCTGGGCGAGTTTTCGCCTACTCCCACCACAGAGAAGCGTTTTCACCCCAGCCTCCAAAGGCGCCTAAGCGCACCTAGAGGTGTGTTTTTTAAAACATTCATAATTGTAAACAACATTCATGAAAAAACGGGTAATGATAATGATAGAAGAAGTAAACAAAGCAGATATCATAAATCATGCATAGCAGAATGGTGCCTTATAAATTAATGCATATAGGTTCCCTTCCTAAAAATACTAGTATGAGCATACCCAAGTATTTCAAGCATACGCCTTAGGAGGTCAAATTCTGAAGCTCCTGGGAACAATGGCAACCCCAGAAACAATTCGGCGACTATACATCCAAAGGACCACATATCGATAGAAGTAGTATATCTGTAAAGGATTAAGTACTAGCATGGTACCTTGATATAATGAAATATTAATACAAAAACTGGATCATAATTTAAACCTCTAATGCAAAGGATACTGATACCCAAGGAGAACTTCAGGAGATCTATAGTAACGACTCTGCAGAACAAATGAAAAACATGCATCTATGAGACCTCCTCTGAAAGATATGATTTAATAAGCCTTGGAAAAAGCAGTAATGCAAACCTGGATGTAGGAGTAAACAGTTCGATCTTCCATGCAGGCTGATCCAAAGTCAATAATTTTAATTTCTGCTGGCTTAACACTGTTGCTTTCAAGGGAAAGTACACAATATTAACATGAAAGAAATCTATCACAAAAATAACCCAAACTCATCCTCAAAAGGAAGTCACCTTGTACACAAAAGAATGTTTTCCGGCTTCAGATCACAGTGAATTATCCCAGCATCTTTTAACAGAGCCAACCCATGTAGAATCTATTTAAAGTACCCCAAAAAAATGACACAAGAAGGGTTAAGTTCTAGCATTGCCAAAGGGGAAAAGAAATCCAAATTCAATTAAAAGAAGGAACTACCATACTTGTTTGGAAAACAATTGAACAATGGTCAGGGATAGTCCCCTGAAATGATTTATCTTGATAAGCTCATACCTGAATAACTTTAAAATGTCAACAGATGTGCGAGGAAAAACTAAAGGCAACAATTACACATGAATAAGAGTTCAAATGGTGCATCAAGTTACATTGAGTTCAACTCGCAACTAATTAGGTAGTGTCAATGACTTACAGATTCGTATCAAGCAGTTCAAAGCAAATGCACAAATGACGATGACACACAAAGTAATCATATATACGCACAATGTGATGCTTATCCTCAGGATCATATTTCTTATTTAACTGCAAAACAAATGGCAAAGAAAACAGTAAGAAAATTGAACATGAGAGACATACGGAAAAAGAACAGCCTTACCGTTGTCAAAATGGATACTTCAACCAGGGCTTGTTGATAGTATGCTGGTTGATTTTTGATGATCTTCACAGCTACGAAGCTGTTAGTCTGTGGAACCAAGCATTTAGCAACCTGGCCAAATGTCCCATGGCCAAGAACATCTTTGACAATGTATCTGAAAAGGTAAGGAGAAAGGACCTAAAAACATAATACTAACTAAGAAGGTCTAAGCTAGTCAGCCACCATGGGAAAGCACAGATTACAACATCTTAATGACTACAATGTTAGCAAAAATATGAATTTCTGGGGTAATTTGTCCTTTTGACAAAATAAACTGGCCTATATTCAAATTAAATATCTAGAGGACAATCTCCAAATTTTTGTCTTCATGTTAATAGTTCTCAATTTTCCGAAAAGCAGTGAAGCAGAAACTAGGAAAAGGTTCCTTTGAGTCAGTCAACATAGCACAAAACAATTAATGCAGGGACAAGAACAAACCTTCGCTGTGTGTCTAGATTGACCAAGACAAAGTTTACAGTCAAAATAAGATCTGAGTTGACATTATCATAGCCATCGTTGAGTACTCCACTTGAAGGGGTGGTCAAATATCTCTTTGGATTCAATTCTTCTGAATACTTGAACTGTGGATTGCATATTTGATATGTTTCAACTATGTCCTTGGTTAGCCTTGCCACAAACTGCATAGCAGAACGTTGTATATCAGAATAAAATCTGCTTCAAATCATTTCAAGTCGAGACGTATGTACAGAGAACGATATAAATTTGACAAAAATAGATGAAAAAATGCTTTATAAGATCATACCAAAACAATATAGCAACTAAAAAAAGTTTCCACATTGATGGTACCACTTCTCAGGAATAAGCATAATTCAGAGGGTCTCCCCAGTTAAGTTATAGTATAACAACATACCATACATTTATGTCACTGACTAACATCAACATCCCTAGGTGGGTGAAGGTACATGTCAACCCAAAGTTAAAGATAGTGCTATGCCTGATAAATCTCTGCGTAGGATTGTCTGTTCAACTACGTACTGCAATTTACTTATTGTATTTTACATATCTGAAGAGCTAATAGTGCATTATTAGAATAGAGCACCTCCTAAGTCTTCTCCCAAAAAAGACAAAGGCAGCGGGTGGCTAGCAGGCTAAGTCTTCTCCAATACCAATGGGGGCTCAATATATAAATATACTCTACATGTAAGTATGTTTTTGTGTGGTCGGAGCTTGCAGCATACAAACATCTTCAAAGATAGAATAATTGTGTAGAAAAGAGCAAGAATGATGTGAATGACTCATTGCACCACTTAAAGAGTTGCAAGAAGAATCGAAAAACACTTACGGGTCTCCTGACAAGGACACGCAGACATTGGGATTTGTTGTTGGCAGCTTCACTCTGCGTAGAATAAGGACTAAATGCGAGCTGGCCGGGACGCCACGAAGAAGCAGCAGAGTCTTTGGATTGAGGACTAGGGCTGAGCTCATCCATGGTCCAGACCAAAATGGAAAATCAAGCTCCGACCCAGAAATCGCCCATGCCCAGAGTCTCCATTGATGAAGATGATGATGGAGATATCGTATACATATACACACAAGTACAGCAACAACAACAAGAACAACACACTTTTAGCTATTACTGCAGTAAGAATGATGAATCAGCGATTGGACGGACCTGTTGGATGCTCCAATTAAACCCAATAAGATTAAGACCCCACCAACCGATTCCAATCCCATCCTTCATTTCTCAATCCCAGAACATTACGAGCCCATCGCCGCCAGAAGATCCATCAAACTATCTGATGATTCCGATTCTTCTGGGTTGCCCAATCAAAGATGATAAATACGAATAGGATTTCTACAAGGACAATCGGACCCTAACTGCATACGTTTTACATGAATAAATTTACTTATCGGGCAATTGTTGCAGATGACCAGGGAAGACTATGACAGACAGAAGATAGACGGACTTGCAATTTGGGGCTTACAGCAAAAAGCATATAGGCATTAGGAATTGTGTTGTGTGAAGAAGCCACCGTCTTCCCTCTTTCGTCTTTCTTCTTCCGAATGGGAGTTAAGATTTTCTTTTTCTTTTTATTTAGTATTGTAAATATTACAAAGTCAATAGGTAAAGAGGAAGGGAAAGATGAGAAATTTAAAAAAATAACCAAAATGTAAACTCGATGAATATAATTATAATCATTAAATTATAATTAAAATTTAATATGAAAGTGTTAATATACATTTTCATAATAACCAAAATTTATTTGTTTTTCGAAGAAAATGACGGAACGAAAGACAACGTCTCTGAAGAAGAAGAAAATGACGACGGTATTAATATGTTGGTGGTGAATCATGTTGAGCCTAAAATTTTTAGAGATGTATTATTCTCACGCCAATGTCTTATCTTCTCATCCATTTTTTTATGAATTTTTTAATTACAAATTTGTCTATATGTAAAATGACTAATAAGGACCTTAGTTATCTCCTTTTGCATTACTTTCTTTTTTATAAAAAAATAAAAGTTTGGATATGATAACTCTCACGCTATGTTTAGAAAATTTGTCTCCCTTAAACCCTAACTCATCCTTCTCATCTTCCTTCATTCAGAGAAAGTAAAAGGAATGAACTTAGAAGATGACGTTTCTATGAAAGAAGTAGATGATTATGTTTCCGTCGAAGAGGTAAAAGATAATTTTATGTGGATCATCTTGATTTGTCGACATCGTACAATTGAAGCATAGCTCTGTGACTTTTTATTTGAATTTGCATTAGGTTAAAGCATCTCCAAAGGAGATGTCAAATTGTCCAAATCAGCAATAACGGTAACAAAAGACAGCATTAATGTTTTTTAATCGAGAAGCCAAATTTGATGTAGCGTGACATGGATTGATATCTTTCCCCCTTGCTGCCAAATTTGACAGCACCTTCAGATTTTTTTAATTAATTATTAAATGCTTTTTATTAAATTTTTTTATTAAGTTAAAGCATTATCCTTTTGTTTCTTTTCATTCTCAATACAAAGAAAGTATATGAATTATTATTTTATGTTTAAAATTTGACATATCGGTTGGAGAGCAAAAGTTTAAAAGATATCAAAGTGCCATGTAAGCCTTCAAATATAAATTTTAGGTTTAAAATTTGATATCTTATTTAGAGATGGTCTTAGGGTGTAATTTGTTTCACGTTTTCCTATGAGAATTCCTCAGGGAATATGAACTGGGATTTTTTCTGTCATGTTTTGCTTTAGAATTCGTGCTCTTCTTTTAGATCCAATTGACATTTGCTCATACACAAGAAATATAGCTTATCAATAACAAAAATGAATAATCTGGCACAAATTAACCAATAACTTACGAAACTAGAACAAACCCATAAAATAAAAATGTACAACAAAGTAAGAGAATCTCCAACATATGTGGCAAAAATGAAAAATGCATATGAAAAAGGAAACAAAAGGGGAAAAGCAAAGAATGAAAACCCATAATTCTTCATTCCCACCCCAATTGGAATTTGGAAAGGAAACAGTTTTTTTTTTTTTTTTTTTTGCCAAGTAATATTATTTGTTTATATATTTTTTTAAGAGAAATTTATCTCCAATTATATATAGGGTTGGGTGAGAAAATAACATTTTAATTTTTTAACTTTTTATAGTGGGTGTAAATATAACGTGAGTGGAAAAAAGAAGACAACAGGGTGAGTTTAGTAGCTCTCAATTTTTATCATGATATCATAGCAAGTTATTATTCCAACAAGTTATAGACCTAATTTACTTGGCTCGAATTTATCTCTTTTGGTTGATTTTAAAAAAAAATTGTGCTGGCTCTAGTGAATGAATGATAAAGAGGATCTCAAAAAGTTGCTTTGCTTTGGCATAATGAGTTAACCAGTTTTGATCAAGTGGGAATTAGTTTCATGTGTTACCCGTGTAATTACTTGGGCCTTCCTTCGATTCGGGGCAAATCAAAGAAAAATGCTCTGTTCTTTGTTAAAGATCGGATTAAGAGCAAGATCCAATGCTAGAAACTAAATGCATTATCAATGGCTGGTCGTGAATTAATGTTCAAGGCAATAGCTCTGACGGTTTCTAGTTATCCTATGCATTGTTTTCGGTTTCCTACCTCTATGTGCAAGGAACTGGACTTTCTTATGTCAAATTAAGTACTGATTTGGTACTAAGATACTTTTATAAAAAGTGGGTATCAAAAAAAACTGAGCTCAAAAAAGTGTTTGGTAAACTCTTAAAAACAACTTATTTTCATATTTTTGGGTGAAAAAAGCTGAAAACATGAAGCAGCAAAAATAAGCTTATTCTCACAGCACAGCAGAATCAGTTTTTTTTTTCAAAACACAGCAATACCAAACGAGCCATCAATAATTCTCATCTATGCTCTATTTGTAAAGCACATCTTGAAACAATAGAGCATGCTCTATTGCGGGTGTGGCCCGAAAGGCAAAGAAGCTTTTCTTGGAGATGTTAGAATTTATATATTACTAGTCTCTTTGCACGTACTAGTGTGCGTGTGAGAGACATTTTTACATTATGGGCGATACGCGCCCCTAAAGATGTATTGTATTTTTTTTTTCCATTGTAATTGTCAATATATATTTTTAATGTATCATGTAAAGATGAACTTTTTCTTTATCATGCACGTCCTAAAAAGTTGTCATGTTTTTTGTTTTCACTTTGTGTAAAGTAATGATTTAAATGTTATTCATGCAATTGTCAAACAACATGGGATTTTGGATGCAAGTTCCCATCTAAAGTTCATGAACAATAGTAAGTAGATGTGAATAAAAAAAGAGTAGATGAAAACATTAAGTACTCGTAGCAGAATACAAAACAACTTAAATGTCAAAATATAAAACCTACATCACAATATGTATAGTATTCACAATACCCATAAAGTTTATATGTCACTGTTTTTTTTTTTTTTTTTGAAAAGCAAAATGACATCAATGCTGCAATTTCCACCCATTTGTTCCTAATTGATGCTTCAAATTTTCATTGCCAATCTACAAATGATAGTGAGAAAATTAAAAATCAAATAAAAAGAGTTAATGATAAGTGAGAAATGCATATTGAAAGGTTATCGTTAATAAAGTTGTTACCTTTTAAGAATCACCATAATTAGCTGGAATAAAGCAAGACTTCTTTATATACTACATTCCGTATAAATACACCTTGTTGGCCTACTACAGAGCCATTTTTTACTAACACGGTTGTGGTTGACTTTGCGACCCCCTTGATAAGGCCACATATAATTGTCCATGACTAAAGACATGATCTGGAAGGTAAATGTCTACATGTGGTATTGTCTGACCTTGAGATTTGTTTATAGTGATAGAGAAACTTAGTTTCATTGGAAACTGCTTTCTTGTAAGTTCAAATGGAAGCCTAGCAATATCAATGCTTTTGAGAGGGATTCTTGGTAAGAAAACTCTGGATCCGGCAAATAGTCCAGTTAGAATTTCAGCATCAATAATATTTCGGTAAGAACCACGACACAATAATCTTGTACCATTACACAATCCTAATTTCGGATCAATATTTCTCAAAAGCATGATTGTAGCACCTCTTTTCAGAGTTAACTTGTGTGGAGGCAAACCACCAAGTGAGATTGAATTCAAGAACTCTAGCTGATACAAATTCCTTGTGTCATCCTCAACTGAATCAAATGAATACATTGTCTCTTCTAAACCTGAAAACATATTGATTATCTTTTCATTCAACATATCAACGCCTTCATTTGTAGGAGTTATCACTGCTTTTTCCACAATGTAGGAATACCCCCACACTTAGCTTTTGCTAGTCCTCGAGCAAAACAGAAAAACAAAATAAAACGAAACGAAACAAACCAAACACAATCTTAAACCTTCCAACGTTGCCTCAGGGATTTCCAATGCACATGACATGTTAAAAATCATTATTCCCACAGATTTTGGTTATCTTTACACTTAAGTACATACTTAATCATAGTCACCACATACTAATTCACAATTAAGCATTTAAAACTATATTTTGAATGTAGTAACATGCCTTAGAGAATTTGCTCAATTCCTTACAAGATATGCACTCAATTTTCACTCAGATTTTCTGACTACACACCCTAAACTAGTTATATGTGAGAAGATTGATGTAAACATAAAAACGAACACTCACATATATGTATTTCAAAGGAAGCAATTTCTGGAGTTAATAAGCATGTTTAGATATGATCTCATGAATGGAATGCTACTACTTAGATGCGAGAACCAGTGACACCACAAGCTCATATCAATTCCAAACTCCACATTATTGAACACATAACGATCAAGATAGAAGTCAAAGGGGTGTAACGGGACTAAAGGTGTTTGGCTAACAAAGAAGGGATATGGAAAACAAAGGTTCTTAAAGAAATAGCGAGAAAAGCATTTGAATTAACTTAGAATTCACTTTTGAATGAAAACTCAACTTTTGAACAAAAAGGGGAAACAAGCTCTTTTTTTTTTTTTTTCTTTCTTTCTTTTCTTTTCTGTTTTTCTTTTTCATATGTTTTTCACAATTTTTTTCTTTTCTTTTGACTCTCAAAACATACATAAACGCTTAAGAACAAAACATTCTCTCCCCCACACTCATTTTCTTGCATAATGTAACTCAAAAGGAATTCATTTAAGTCATGCTCACTATACTTTAAGAACAATGGTATAGGAAAGTCCTACTCTAGGCTAGGTAAGGGGTGATGTGGTTAGAAAAAAAAAATAGGCTAAACGAGGCTCAACGGGGTTAAAACTAATATATACGAAATATGGGAAGTAAAGCTATTTGGCTATGGTGGCAACTACACAACTTAATCTTGATATATGTTATGCAATTCAATGTCATGCTTTCAATGAAACGGATATAAGTTCTAGCATTTAGTTCTATCATGATACAATTGCATTCTAAGTAGCAACCAAGCAAGGAATAATGAGATCATGCAACAACTTTAGAAAACAAAGAATCACAGATTATAACTCTCCAAAGAAGGTAATGGCTCGAGTCTCACAGGGTTGTAGCGTTTGTTTTGAGTTCCTTCCTTCAAGCATGTTACAAAAACGAATTTTTCTTTTATGATTGCATGTGAAGTCATACATTATAACCATAACCAAGCATATACCAAGAGTAAATCAAACTTTTCTCTATGTTTATAACTCTTTTTAACAGTCATGCAATTACAAACCAAATCCTTATCATTGTGTTGGAAGGTACCCTAAGACACAAACACACAAAAACGACTCAAAACACTCTTTTTAGGCTTTTCAAGACATGTTTTTCAAATTTTTATGTGATTTTTGGAGTTTAAAAACAAAACATACTAAAACACTCTAAAACAACTTAAAAACACCTTAAAACAATAAGGAACAACATTTGAAGTTATGGGTGATAAAATCCCACGAATTTGCATTAAATATACTTAGTTACCCCCCCCCCCCCCACACTTAAATCAAACATTGTCCTCAATGTTTTAAGCATAGATTCACACAAAACATAAGTAAACACACAAAAAGCAACTAAACATACTAAACATGGCAGAATGTAACTTAACAAAGAGAAGAGTTTAGAGACGTAAATCTGGTTATGGAGTGTAAATTCCCTCTTCTCCTTGGTGATTGCATTGAGGCGTGATCTTGGTGATTCCACAGGCTTAATCTTGAACTAGTTTTCTCCCATCGTTGATTTTCCACAGGCTACTCTTGAACTGGGCTGGAGGATTCTTTTGGTCTCCTCCACTCGTTGATTTTCCTTTGTGCTACTCTTGAACTGGGCAGCAGGATTCTTTTGGTCTCCCCCGAAGGTCTGAGCTTCCTCCTTTTATCTGTTTCTTTGTTCAATTTTTCCAATTCGTATTGAAGAGGGTTAGAGGATAGCTCAGCATATGCAGTTGTTGCTTGTCTCCACATGCTTCAATGTATCATTTTCACTTGCCTTACTTGCTCCATTGAAGATGACTACTCGAGAGCAACGCTAGGTAAGCAACCAGGAATAGATTCTAGGCAGTTGGCTCCAGATCGAAAGACTGACTCCAAGTGCCGGCTGATTGCTTCTTTCACCTTGCCATGCGAGTAAGAACAAGGACAAGGAAAAAGACAGGGAAAGAGCATGATATGAGATACTTTTGCTTTTGACCTTGATGATATGAGATACCTTTGCTTTTGAAGAAGCGGTGAATGAATCAGCACATGCTTCAATCTATCGTTTCCTCCTGGGTCATCTGTACTCCAGGCATCTGGTATCATCTTTGGGGAAGAAGAAAAAAATGAGTATTTCGAAAGGCTTTGCTGGGAGTGCGCCCTCAAAGGTGAGGAAGAGTTGGGCATTTTCTTCAGGTCTGCCTTGCCATAAGAGATGAAGGTCGACATATATAGGGATTTCTCAATAGCAAGTGGTGGTACTGTTCTTTTACCCCTGTCGACAAACGTCTCTTCGATTTCTGAACGACGCCTCTTCGATTTCTGAGCAGGCGCCCCTTCGCTTTCTGAACGACATGTAGTAGTGCGGATGCGGCTCCTTTTGACAAAGCTGCACGCGTTTTCTGAAAAGCAGAGAAAGCGTCGCCGAACTTTGCGCTTGTCGGCAAAAGTGTGTAGTTGCGATGATGGCCTCCACGTGTTTTCAGCTTTGTCAGAGATCTTTTGACAAAGTTGAACGCGTTTTCTGAAAAGCCGAGAGATCGTCGCCGAACTTTACGCAGGAAAATCCGGCTCTTTGAATCGGTGGTCGTGGCGCCTTGGCTTTTTATAGAGGTATCGATCACCCCAACAAACACACTCTGAAGATTGCCCATTCTTGAAAATCGACTCCGGCCCTTTAAGATTTAACTCCATCCACCCATTCTCTTTGAACACCTTAGAAAAAATGACTAACTCATCGAACCTTTGCTTAGATTTGAGTCTCAGCAGCGATCCGGTTGCGCCCCGTCAAGGTAATGTATGGCGCCCTTCTTTTTTATCTTCTAATGGTCCTCTTTCAGGTGAAGACTCCATGATGACGGATGCAACAACAGCTACAATAGTAGCTAGGAACCTCCTCACTCCTAAGGATAGTAGGCTGCTTTCAGGACGGTCCGATGAGTTGGCCGTTCAAGAGTCCCTCGCTCTCAGTGTTCAGTGTGCAGGCTCTGTGTCCAACATGGGCCAACGCCTACTTGCTCGCTCCCGTCAGGTTGAATCGTTGATGGCAGAGGTGGAAAGTCTTAAGCAGGAGATCAAACAGCTTAAGCACGAGAATAGAAGTTTGCACGTGCTTGCCAACAATTATTCGACGGCATGAAGAGGAAGCTTGATGAGCTGCAAGAATCTGAAGGTCGGATTCAAAGTGACCGTCAAAGGTTTGCGGCTTATCTCCAGAGGCACCTTTTTCCTGGGTCATCCAGCGTTCCACCAAGTATTGTGGCCTCTTCTCCGATGCCTCCCGCTCCGATGCCTCCTGCTTTGATGCCTCCTGCTTCGACAGTTTTGCCACGTAGTGGGGCTTCACGTAATCAACCTTTGTGAAGGCTACATCTGCTTTTTTTTTTTTTTTAATATATATATATATATATATATATTTTTTTTTTTTTTTTTTTTAATTTTTAATTTTTTTTTGGAAGCCCACGGCATGAAATTTATCTTTGAATGGAAGGTGATACTTGAAATGATCCGGTAATAGTTTAAATTCAAGATTGGGTGCCTGAATCATTAACCACATGTTAGTATAAAAGAAAATTGAAATTTGGGGAGGCGGCTTACCTACGTGCTCCGAAATGAACTCCAGAATAAACACCCCTTCGAAAGTTATGACTTGTCCCGTGTCATAAAATCCAACTTCGTTGGGAATTGTGGTTTCAAATATGTCCTCTTTGATGCCTTCTACATCTTCTCCAGCCACTACCTTCTCTTGAATCATTCTTCTTGGTGTACAAAGTCCTTTGAAGAATTCAACACCATCTAAAACTTGCTGTGTTGCACCAAGAATTGGAATAGCATTTTGCACCTTTGGGAAGGCTTCCACGATGTCCTTTTTACTCTCTTCTTGGTTGGGAATCAAAAACCTGCTAGGAAAAGGGACATTGGGTGGAATAACATCAGAATAACATGGAATTGGGACGTCCTTACTTGTGGTGGGTGGTTTAGAGGGCTTAGGGGGCTGCGGCAAGGGTTATTCTACCCTTGCCGTGTGCATGTCTTCTTCCTCCTCCTCAATTAGCAGCTCCTCATCCACTTCTAGGCTATATTTGGGCATTTTTAGGTCAGCTCCAACCTCCATAGCACTTCCCAAAGTGATAGCATTATGGATTTCAAAATCTTCCTTCGAGTTTTCAATAGTTGAGTTGGAGAGTTCACTTTGCTCTTGAATTTGTAAGCCCTGTACCAAACAAATTAATTCATCAAGCTTTTGATTATAATCTATTGACGAACTTGAATTTAATTGAGCATATTGCATATGAAGTTGTGGTGGCTGCATAGGTCTTGAATAGAACTCCTCATATGGCTGCCAATATGCTTCACGTTGAACTTGTTGAGCTTCCCACCACATAGAGTTTGAATGATCCCTCCAATCTCTTTGTGGACATTGATTGGCTTGAAATCCTTGCCTATATGAAGCACCAAATGTAGGGACACTCTGCATTGTGGTCCTTTCGGCATACAGCGACAATTGAGAAGTAAGATTTGCCAATTGAGCTTGAATGCTAGCAAAATCCATATCTTACTTCTCTAGTACCTAAAATCAAAGAAAGAGAACTAAATCAAATATCAAAAGTAACAACAAACAAAGAAAACAACACTAAGTTAGAAACTACAACGAAAACAACTAAACCAAAAAGAAAAGAACCAAGGGATTAGCAAAGTTGCTAATCCCCGGCAACGGCGCCAAAATTTGATGCGAGATTTATACGCACACAAATTAAACCCTCTTTTTGACAATTGTAGTATAAGTATAAGTAGGGATCGTTCTGGACCGGGGATTAGGAGGGATTGTTAATCACTTGGATTTGACTAAAAAAACGTAAAAACACAATATAAAGCACTATACTAGACTCAAAGAATTCAAAAATACTTTAAAACATAAACTAAACAGATTCTAAGCACTAAAGAACAAGAAAGTAAAGGGGGGGGGTTTGATTTGACGAAATTAACTAAATTGCACAAATTGTAAATAAAGGCAAAACGTAAATATGAATGTGATGAAAATATGGATGATGGAATAGCCAAGGGGTTCTTCTCCACACATGTTACACTTGCATACAAGATTGATTCTTAGTTGGTCTTTCGATAAATTATGAAACTCAACACCCCGGGTTAATTATGTCCGCTTAAATTAACCGTCAAGTTCTCCTTTAAGTTAATGAATTGGATGGGTTTGCGCAACGCAATTCACAACATTCTCCAAAAGTCCTTTACGTGAAAAGCACAATAAAGATACAATCAAAGATCATTAAGCATTATGAAAACTATAAGTGTTGACGAGGCATTCATTACTATGATGAGCATGAAACTCGTGCCAAGAATTTATTTAACGCGATTGTTTATAAGCAACCTCCACTACTTGTGAATATAAGTTCATAACGATTAGGTGAAACTCACTTATATTCTAGCGTCATATTCATGCATGAAAATTAAGCGCGTATTCTTAATAAACATTCATAAATAAGTTATCAATCAAACGGTTAAACAAATTGAATCCACAACTTATGAAATTCCAACGAAAGTTAATCAATTCATATTGCAAATATAAACATAGTTTCGAATCACCCCCTAGCTAAAGGGGGTTTAGTTCCTCATAACTTTGAAATCAAAGAAACACCTAAACATTCCAACAACTCAAACTTGAATTGTATGAACGTTTAGGCACTCTTCTCTTCCATTCCTCATACGTACAAAACAAAGAGAATTGAATTTAAACATTGAAATCAAAGAAACACCTAAACATTCCAACAACTCAAACTTGAATTGTATGAACGTTTAGGCACTCTTCTCTTCCTCGTTGTTGTAGCACAAGGTCTAAGGAGATGTTTAGGGCTTTAGGTGTATGTGGAATGGAGTGGGGAATGGTTGGAGTGGCTGCAATGGAGGATAAAAACTGCACAGAAATGGAAGGAGATGCACGGCAAGGGTTGGTGTTGGTGTTGTGTGTTGTGTTGTGAATGGAATTCAATTAATTGTGGCTGCAATGCATGCTTATTTATAGGTAAATGAGAGGGAACATGACAGCTAGGAATAGGTGGAAATGTGGCTGCAAGTTTGATGAATGATTATGAGTGAATGCATGTGAATGTGGCTAGGTTGGAAAGCTGGAATTGCATGTGGAGTGTGCTGAAATGGAGATGTTTTGCACGGCAAATGGTGGAATATGTGGCTGCATGTTTGGGTTTGTTTAAAGGGTGCATGTGGGTGAATGTTAGGTTGAAATAATGATGGAAAAACAGCTAGGAAAAGAGGGAATGCATGTGGAAGTGTGGCTGCAAAGAGAAGGAGAAAAGCTGGAATGTGTTGATGTGCAATGCACGGCAAAGGGGGGAGAAATGATGGCAGGTTGTGTATGTGATTGATTTAGGGTGAATGTGCATGTGTTTTAGGTTGTGAAAGCATGTGGATTAGGTGGAAAGAGGTGGGTGTGCATGTGAGTTGAAATGCATGTGTTTAAATGGTTGAAATGTGTAGATGATTATGAGTATGATAAGTGATAAGTGTATGGTTATGATAAGTGATAAATGAATGATATGTTAAGTGATAAATGAATGATTATGATAAGTGATGATAGGTGGTTATGATAGTTTGGTCTTTAATTTCGTCCATTCCTTTTGCTCCAAACATAAGCTATCCAATCCAAGTCCGATTTTGCTCCAAAATGCTCCAAAATGCATCTTTTTGCTTCCTTAGCCATATGAACCTAAAAACACACGAAAGAAGCATAAATGACTAAAATAACTAAAGAAACATAACGTAAATGTACGAGAACAAGCCATTTAAGTCGCATGAATATGCTCCTATCAAGGTTGCATCATTTATATGATCCTCTAATTCAAGGAAGATTTTGGCGATTAATTGATTAATGGAATGCTCATTCTCCCATAGTGTCATCATGCATTCAGGTAGTTTTACCATATCATTCATAATAACATCTTCATTCCCATCACCAACACGAAGTAAAAATTCTGAAAATTCACGATCATTTATGGATCTCATATTTTGTTTGAGTTTTAAAATCTTTACGCGTGACCAAAATGATGATTTAACGACACTGGCTTAGATTAATTCGAACTTGGTTCCTTTCAGGATAACAGGAAAAACTTGTTGAAAGTCTCCCTCAAATATCATTATCTTCCTCCCAAATGGTAAGTCAATATCTGTTAAGTCTTTGAACGTTCGATCAAGTGCTTCAAATGCATGGTGATGCGTCATTATTGCTTCATCCCAAATAATTGCCTTTGCTTTTTGTATTAACTTTGCTAAATCAGATTGCTTATTGATCGAACACATTGATGATGTATCGAGATTAAGTGGTATCTTGAATTTAGAATGTGTTGTCCTTCCACCAAACAATATCGTAGCTGCTATTCCAAATGATGTTGTTACTAATACTATGTGCCCCAACCTTCTCAAGTATGCTAACAATGCGCGATATAAGTAAGTTTTTCCAGTTCAATCGGGACCATCCACAAAAATAGTTACATTCTCCGATCGTTCAACTGCACTCATTATTGTGTTAGACGCACTTTTTTGTCATCATTTAAGCGTTCGATTGCATTAAGATCTTGTTGTGGAATACCTATGGATATTTCATCTTCAATACATCTTGTCATTCCTGAACTTGATTCAATTCCTCTTATCATTCCTGGCAAATCAAACTCATTTATAATCTTATTAAATTGAACCAAAAGTGTGTTCAACTCACGCAAGAGTCTGTTAGTAGTAAGCGCGGGAGTTATGTTAGTCGTGGAAACATAATCTTCTATCATGAATGGATAGAACTCATCCCATAACGGTCGAACACTAATTGGTGCACAATATACCAATATGGTGACAAATAATCTTCTTAAAGCCGACGACATCTGAATTGTGGAGGCATCTAGCAAACATTGTCGAATATTGTCGTCTCTTTCTAACAAACCACGTTATTCTGCTGCCTGTTTATATGTTGGATGCAAAACCCCATTAATTGTTCTCAAGTGTGTGAAGGATGTTGGTCCTCTAACATGATTAAGAAGAATCCGAAGGTAAAATTTTTCGCCTTCAGTAGGTGAAACTGCATATATTCGCCCAATAACCTTGTTGCGATTCATTCTTTTCGACCATTTTCTTTGAGCTTGAATCCATCTGTAATGTGATGGGATCTCCATGTATAAGTACCGTCGCGCTTCTGCATCCATATGATTAAGTGTGAAATATTCAGTCAACATTGACTTTCTTGTACTCTCATCATGTAGAATATTTGTTATACTATCTTCGGTACGAAACTGAACTTGGTGCATATTAGGAAGATGTATTTGCAATCGCTCAACAAATTGGTAAATTCGATTAATAATGAACTTGAATATCTTCCATAATGGCTCTGGTGCGCAAACACATCTTGCATCCTGAAACTACCTTATTTCATCGTATTCAGGGTATGATTGCACTTCGGCTGTCACTTTATATGGGCCTTTGTAAACATACTTATATAAGTACTTCACACTTTTTATGCTTGCACAAATTTCAACATTGACGTGACAATCATGCCTTAACAGCAACCATGGATTATATGGAATGACCCAACTATTATCAACCATTATGTTTCTTTGTCGATCAAGTGAGATGGGCAATTGATTTGTTCACCTTTGATAAATTGGATACAAATCATTCCTTTGAACAGTGACTGGGGCAAATGGTTTGGGATACTTTCTCTTACAACTCCCATTTTTCATACATGAAGATTGAGGATTATGAATCCCACACAGGCCATGAATCATATGTTTTAACACCACATTGTAAAGTTGAGGCTCTACGTCTTTGTTTGGTATTTCAGCTCTAACAATTCGATCATACTAATCTGAGTTATTGATCTTATCATTTTCATCTAACACCACCAACATATGCACATATGAAAGACCACATTTTTGAAACTTAATAACGTATGCATAAGCAACAACACTGCCCAGTACCCCATTTTCAATGATGTCTTCTTTTAGTTGCTCAAGTTTTGAACGAAATAATCTAGTGAATAACTCATGACGATCTTGTGGTGTTTGTCCAGCGAGTAATTCGTTTTTTATTTCTTCCCAACTTGGGTTACATGTCATGGTAATAAAAAGATCTGACTTTCCGAATCTTTGAACCAAAGTCATTGCGTCTTGATATCGTTGGTACATGTCACGTGGGCTTCCAACAAATGATGATGGTAAAATAATTCTATGCCCGATGTTACCTGGTAATTTTTTATTTTCAATTAGTAGCTCTATATATTGTACACACTTTGAACAAAGTTATATTCCTAAATAATGATGACTTAAACGATATATATACCTGCATTGTGTTGACCTGCATTTTAAGAGTCTTCAAGTCCTTTGTAGAGATTTGCTCTAACTGTGGCTTGATTAGAACGCAATCATTTAAGTTTTTGTGATTCAATTTTAATGTAGTTATCTACAACATATTGTTGCAAGAGACGCCCACCTCGAAGCAAAAGTAATGATCCATTAAGGCGTATCTGCAAAAGCAAATTTCATATATTGCTTTTAATATGAGAATCATCATTCATCTACTGATAGGAAGTAAATTATGTTATCGGTACAAACCTGCAACATATAAGCATAATAGTCGCAACATGTTATTACTCTTCCACCATCTTCACGACTATTAACATCCCAACCATATTTACCGTAAGGTAGCAATAGTGGATATTGTAACGGATCATAAAATCCGACATAGTCTCGGATGTGAGAAAGTCTTCCACTAATTGTCTCCACCACAATACCTCTTCCATTTGCAATTATGGCATTATCTCTATTTATTATAATTGCCGCAACTTGCGATGTTGACGGTAAACTATATTGACGCCGATCTATTGGTTATTCTTTTAGGATCAACTTACAATTTGGCAAATCTTGGCGTTGTCCAAGACTTCGCAATATATGAACAAAAGGATTATGGTTGTTCAACATCTGTTGTATCTTTTCAACCACACGTCTATCTAAAACTTCACTTTCACACATTCGGTTTTCAACTTCATGTTCAATGTCATATATATAAGCTTGTAAAAATCGCGGATTGTTCCCTTCATTTGGTTAAAGTCCACCAATCTTATGATATAATGCACCTTAAGCACGAAATGTGTAAATCCCACGACCACCAATATTTATTCTTTCATCCACGTGTACTCCCATTGAAGTGAATGCAAATGCATGATTGTAAGCTCGAATATTTTGCATGAAGTGTCTACCCTCATTTGTTTGGTTAGAGAAAAGAGCAACCATTTCTGGTGGAGACTGTATTAGGGGTAAAGCAATTCTTCCTTTCAAGTAACACATATTCATTGTTTCTCTAATAAACAATTGTGCATAACAGTATGGGCATGTGGTTGGAGCAGGTAATTGACAACCTAGGATGCCTTGATTCTCATTATAATTTCTAGCACAATTGTGGTTTCTTCTTGCTCTGTTTTGGCGCACATTACGGTTGGCTTTATTTGCATGTCCTCCTAATATTTATACATGAGTAAATATAAAAAATTGCATAATGTTTTAAGTATGAAATAAATACAAAAAAGGGAATTGAAATAAATACCAGGGAATTGTTGTTGTATATTACTGGGGTCGACCTCAGCACCATAGTAATCCATATCAACTTGTTCTTGTATATTACTGGAACCTACTTCTTGTATATTTAAAAGTTCAAAATTAGATTTTTTTTTTTTTTGGCATTAGTATGAAACAAAATTTAAAAAAAAACTTCAAGATTAAATAAATACCATGAATTTATTGTTGTATATTACTGGGGCCTGCCTCAGCATCATAGGTACTTACATCAACTCGTTCTTGTATAGTATCAAGACCTACATGTTGTATAGACATGATTTAAAATTTTTGTAGTTAGATATTTTTTTTGTTGCATGAGTATGGAATAAATTTAAAATTTTGAAATTAAAATGAATACCAAGAGTTGGTTGTTATATGTAACTGGGCTCTGACTCAACAGGATAATCAGGTATATGAATTCTTTGTTGTGTATTACTGGTGGCTGCCACAGTATGATCATCACTTACATTTGCAATTTCTTGTCTTTTTTCTCATGCTATTAGACCTCATCTGGCTAGATATCCTTGATGCTCTTCAGGATTCAATGATTGACGCTATTATCTTGCACAATTGTGAGGATGCTCTATGGAAATTATATCTCAAAATATTAATAAACACCATGAACCTAACATTGAATTCGAACTCTGTGATATTTAACGGATACAATAAAGTACCGCAGTACTATATGTTGTAACACTTCCTAAATTATATAATTTTGCAAATATATTAAACTGGTAAATGTAAGGCCTAGCCTCAGCTTCCATGACACACCCCGATCGAGACCAGGGCATGCCGGGCGTCACGTGAAGGTGACGTAACCATGTGCACAGTGCGGAAGCTTATAAAATAGTAATATAAATAGTACGAATAAATAAAAACTAGTCTTACACCAAGTAATAACAAGTGCAAGCGTAAGTGTGACGCTGAGTTCAGAGCATAAAGCCTAAAGCAGTCCAAAAGAAAACGACGCAACAACAGTACACCCAAAGGTGGCCCTACACTGGTGATCGTCTGTCAGATATGCCGGGGAAATCCTCTGGGAAACCACCAAACGTGCTAGCCAACTAGAACCTGGAGGGGCGCAAAACCAAAGCGTGAGTGGGCAAAAACAAAGCTTTTCGAAAACCATTTAGTAAATAAGTTATAACCCTTCGCCGTAAAACCTGTATACTTCCCAGAAAATAGAGTATATATATATATATACCAATCATGCTCAAGAATATGTCGTGCCAAAACCTCAGAATAAAATGCAAGTGCTCAGGTATAATCATATCACTGTCATAGTATCTGGCAGTCGGAGTCACCTAACGTGACCTGTACGGCTGAATCTAGAGCTCAAATCTCAATCTCACTAACTAAATCTGCACACAAGTCGGAACCACCTAAAGTGGTATGTACGACAGGCCTGGGTGTAATACATAATAACGCTCGAGTGCTACGATCACGTGAAGGTTGTGCGAATAATCGCGGGTCACCTACGAGTCGGAACCACCTAAAGTGGTCTGTACGACAGGACTGTGCACCTAACTTGGATCCAAGCTGAGTGTGTGGTGCGGGAGGTGAACATCACGTGAAGGACTGTGCCCAACTCTGGGCGGGAGCACTAACACCGGGGGTGCAGGTTATGAGCTATCTATGCATCTAAAATCACCACTGAACGTAAATATAAATCACCACTCACCTGGCACTTACCTGTGCGTCCGCAGCACCAATACACACACATATATAAATGCAAGTAACAATGCATAACAAATAGCAATATAATATATGGCATATAACGAATAAACCTTTCAAATCATTTTCTGGGAAAATATAAGTATATAGGTATATACGGAAAACCAAAAGCCCACTCACTGGTATGTGGAAGGGTCATAACCCCCCTGCCTCGAGTGACCACGCTCGTCCTCGGGATAGGTATCACCTATATGCGAAACAACTACAAAAACGTTAATTTTAAAGCACATAACCAAACCTAAGAAATAACTTCTCATACAATGCTCAAATGGGGTGTATGAATACACCAACGTGATCTACTCAACCTCAGGAACATCCCCATATTTTTAAAATAATTTTTCACCGTCGCACGCGCCCCCACACGCCGGCCAAGGCACGGCCACATGCGCCGGCCACGCGCCGGCACGTGCCTGGCACGCTGACAGCGTCAGTTGACGCCGTCAGGAATATTTCGTTATCTTTAACGGTAACCGTCAACGGCGTGAGGAATATTCCGTCGTCTTCTCCGATGAGGCTTCAGCGCCGTCGTCGGCGCCGGAAAATCGGGAAAATTTCAAACCTTTGTAACTTCTTCGTTTTTCACCCAAATTTCACAAAATTGGTACCAAAATGAAGCTTAGAACTAGAGGAACACAATCATACTACTTTCAAGTGCTAAAATCCACAAAATCTCACCTGAAAAATCACCCCAACTCCGGCCAACCTTGAAACTCGTGATCTCGACGTCCAAAACCTTCAAACGAACCACCCCGAGCCTCCTAGGGACCTCACCAAGCTTCCTACAAGCTTGAAATTCCCAAAAACGTGAGAAATTACGTGTGCATGAACAGTACCAAAATCGGGCATCGTGAGTTCGACGTGAAAACGAAGGTATTCTCACCTGAAAAAGGTATGGTTGGACTCCTACGAGCCTCACGAGCCTTCTTCGATCTGTGGAGGTTTGATGAGTTTGTGTGTGTGTCCGTACGTTTCAAGGAAAATGGGAAAGGAATGGGGCTCGGGACAGGGTGCAGGAATAGGGAGAAAAAGGTGTGGAGTGTGGGAGAATGTGTGTGGCCCAAAACATGCCAACAAAACTCAAAAACATAACACAAAACGTAAAGGAAACGCACTAGGGGCAAAACCGTCTTATCACGCGTACGTTTTTAAATTTCCGGGACGGGCTGTCACATTCCACATTATGAAATGCATTTGTATCGAGGGTGAAATTATCAGTTCTTGAATGGAAATGTGACAGATGTGATGCTTTAATTATTTCATGATTTTTTTATCCTGACATTGTTGTGATGTAGTTTTGGATAAAAAGAAGAGAGTTTTAACGAAAAGTTCGTGGTACTATTCACTTTAATGAAAAACCACATTTTTACACTAAAAAGTCAAACATGGTACTATTCACTTTACCCTTTATTTTGTCCTTATCGTTAAAACTTAAAGTGTTCAAGCCATTTTCATTAGTTTTCCTTCAAAATAATGTTTGCTTTAAGCAAGTGACTTGGGGAGTTTCCAAAAAAAAAAAAAAAAAAAAAAAGAGTTATGTTATTCATACTATGTTTTTATACCACCTTAGCTAGCATATGATGTGGACAGCCACATCATTTGAAAATTTTGCAAAACCCAAGGAAATGAAGAAGAAAGACTTCTCGTATACCTCAATCATTATTTAATTAACTAGTTTTTCTCAATTATTAGTTTATTAAATAATGAACTAAATTTAAAAATCTGATTAATTCAAATGATGTGGCTGTCCACATCAAATGCCACCTAAGATAGTATGAAAATGTGGTACAAAATATTGTATGAATAACATTACTCAAAAAAAAAAAAAAAAAAACATGCGACTTGGGGAGGTGCATGTTGGTAATTTGGGAGGTATTTGATTATAATTTTTTGTCGGATTTGCAGTTGTTGGAATTTGGGAGCATTCTCTATGATGTCCCAATTCGGAAATGCTCATTAATATGTTCTACTTTTGACCACATGATTGTTTGGTAGCGGTCAAATTAAGAAGCACCAAAAATTGGCTTGAGTTTGATGTCCTTCCTTTAGCTTTTGGTTTGTAAAAACATGGGTTATTTCTGAAAAATTAGGCCAAAGTAGGTTCTTAGAGCCAACTACAAATGCTGAATTTGTGCCAATTTAAGTGACGTGCAAATTTTGACTTTTAATTTAATACAAATTCATTTTAGGTGAGGCCATTAAAACAGTTGATTTTTTTTTCAATTAATGGTTGTTTACAAATTTGTCACTTGAGGTGGAAAGAAAAAAAAATTGTGTGTTTTCATACACCTAACTCTAGAGTGCAATAAAACACAAAACATCATATAAGAAAGAACTTCGTACAGAAGCAGGACTATCCAAATAAGATTCCAGGCCAAGAGAATGGTGATACATGAAATACATAGTTATTCTTATTGTACATAGGAATGATGGATATGTATTCGTCCATAAAAAAATGAAAAATAGGAGAAAGGTACCAATTAACAGAACCGAAGGGAGGTAATGTCTCTATTCTTTATTTGTCCCTCTTCTTTCTGTTGCATTTACGTTGGCGTCTTCAACCGCATCATACAATCTCAGTTTCTTGTCGAGAAAAACGGAGGCATATATATCATCTTATCCTTATAATACCACAAAATACAGCTCACGACATATTTGATTCTCTTTGCAGACACGTATGTTGAGTTGCTTAGATTGGGGATTCCAGTTATTGGCCGGAATTCGAATGTAGAATGATTAGATAAGATCTAAGTCTTAATGATAATAAAGATCATTAGATGTATCACACATCTGTTTTAATGATAACAAGGATCATGATGCTCCCCTAATGTAGTGTTATGAGGAAAATGATAAAGATAAATTAAGTTTAAGAGGATACAGATAGAAAAAATACTTATGGATAGGATACCTTAATGATGTTCACGTTCATTATGTCAAAATTTGCATTATTTTTTTTTTTTATAGCTCTTCGCATGTATTGGATTGCAAACTTCACCTAAATAAGCAAAAAGAAAGTTCAAGGTCAGACTTGTCAGAGGTTGTAACAATCATGACTTAGTATGTCCCTACTACTGATAAAGAACAAAACTGCATTGCCCAATATATGCGAGAACTGATAGTGACCATCAGAAAGGCTGTAATTAGAATCAATTTATTCCCCAGTATGAACCAAAATACAGTTACAATATCCCAGAGAATTAAATATGTGCAATCTACTTACAGTGAACTTTGGCAAACTAATTCATATCACACATTCATATCCCACCACCATAGCTTTGTTGCTTTGGTATGTGTTTTCACTGAGAAGAAAAGGAAGCATCATTATTCAATTTAGTCCCAATATACAGAGGACGATTATAATACTACAAAGAATAAAAACGCATAAATTAGCAAAAACTCTGCTATCCTAATCCTAATCAATTCAGGAGCACATATATAACTAATGTGCCCTGTCTCCCATTATAACTAAAAACACCCCCAAATAACACTAGCTAGCCATACAAAGCCACCGGCCACATCAAATATTAGGCACAATTTACGTAACCAAATTCAGAGAACAGAATTCAGATAACGAAATTCAAAGAAGTCAAAATAGTAGAAAGTCTTGGCAAGACAAAAATCTGAAGCACAAACCCAGTAAGAGTTTAGTTCAAGTTTTTAATATAATAAAAGGAAAATTTTCAAACTACTGACCCTACAATGTCTCGCCCACACAACACTAGATCACATTTATCTCCACCGCCCGCACCGAATACAAATAATTTGAAAACCTAATGGAAACAAAATCCATTGAAATAAAAATTGCCATACCTTGATGTTGGAAGCCCCCCACGACCCCCTGCATGCATAAAAAAGGGGATATGTGAATGAATGTTCACCACACACTAAGGTGCTGAAAATTGATACATACACTGAAAAAGGAGAAAAAGATTGTAAACTAAAGCATGCCTTGAAATCGTCACACTGAGCAAACAAAAATAAATTTACAAAAGGGATGGCAAAAAAATTATTGATGAGGGACTAAAGGTAGATGAGACCTCAACTTTAACTGTTAAAGATCAATGCTATCAACGTGGGTGTGAAGAAAAGGAAGAGAGTAGTTTCGTTCTCTGTAAAAACGAAGAAACACAGCATTAACAATGATTCCGAATAGAACCTTGAGTAACTGCATTGTTTTTTTATCCCTTTCAACCGAATCTTGAAACGAAAGGAAGAAAGATAACCCAGTTGAGGGAAAGCCTTATAGGAACATGTGGTAACCTACTGAGCCTCTTATTGTTATTTAAGATGATAAACATGCTTTAATTTGTCTAAATCAAAATTCCTTTTCAATCCTTTTCTGTTTGAGAGATGGACCAAATTAGTGACATAAATTGGTGAAAATGGATGAAGAATAATTAAATTAAGGTTGAGAAACCCTTAAAGCATGCATTTTGTTGAATGAAAAGTTGAAATCGAAATCTAAATAGTAATGAAAGTTGGGGTTAGGGATTTGCACAAAATGGAAAACTTACTTAAATATCGCGATCGGGAAGAGAGAATGGAGGAGGAGCAACGGCCAGGAGACTTTTCTGATCTAATTTGTCTTAATCAAAAGTCCATTTGAAATCAATGCAATAAACAAAATACATAATTCAGAAAGTGGTGTACTTGATTTTGAAAAGCCCCTTGCATGCAGAGCACAAAACCCAGAACGACAACAACAAAGAAGGAGATTTGTGACTGATTTTTTCAATCCTTTTTTGTTTGGAATGAATGGAAACCACGCACTAATTTGCTGAAAACGAAAATGGATTTCCTTCCGATTATTCATCTCTAAATATTAATGGGGTGTGGGTAGTTACTGTTGAACCTCCCAATAAACTCAGTCCAGATCGTGGGAATCTCTAAGAGCAGTTCCACCGGGGGTGGGATAGGCCGGCACACAACCAAAAAAATGGCCCGGCACCTAAGGAAGTCTCTCTATCCCACGGGATTGCCTGGCACCCTGCCCAAGCTGGTCTCCAGGCAGCACAAAAGTGACAGACCTTGGGACCGGCTCATCTGACGCCAGCGTGGTGGTAGAAGGAAGTTTGAGTTGGAGGCCGTCTCCCGTCGACCTCACGAACACCGCTGGCCGCTTCATCTTCCTGTACTCCATCCACAGCAACAGGTCCGTGTGCTCCAGTGTCGTCCAGATCTTCTCCAGGTCCCGCTTCGAAAACCCGATGGCCACGAACACCTTGTTGAGGTGATCCAGGTTGAGCTCTGCGATCATGCAGTGGAGGTTGAAGCCCTGGGTGTTGAGTTCTTGGTCGAAGATTGAGTATTGATTGGTGAGCGGCGCGACATGGTGAGGTTGAGGGGGAGTGGGAACGGTGGATTAAATAGGGTTTAATAAAATTGATAATATTTTAATAAATCAAATTATTATTTTATAATAAATAATAATAATATTTAATAAAATTGACTAGGCTATTTAGTTTTAGGGATGGAGTTCTATTTGGTCTATTACTGTTCATTGGGGTCTAGCACTGTTCACTGAGTGGATAAATGGGCTGGATGCTGGCGCAAAATCTTTAGGGGTGAAATTGCTAGTAAACTGTCAATTGGTTCCTCGTACGTCTTTTTTAGCACGTATTTACTTTTTATTTTTATTTTTTTTCTTTCAACACAGTTTTTTTGTTTTTACCAGTTTATCCTCATTTTTCGATTTTTCTGGATTTTAATTGTGAAAAAAACAAAGGGGCTTTCTTGGCATTTTGAAATGCTTCATTTATTTGACCTTCTCCCTTTATATATGTAGAATAATATTAATATTTATAATATTTAATTCAATACTTGAATGAAAAATGTTTTTAACCGTTTGTATCAAACTGTATTTGTCATGAAGTGGGTGCCATCTTATACAAAGTGGCGTCACATTGAGTAATGAGTATGGACGTATTAAATGGTGCCATCTAAAAGATGTATGCATGCATCCCTTCGTCAATCAATATCTTCGGCTTTATTTAACCTCATGAACCATGGCATTGTAGGTATAGAAAATTAGAGTTAATTTTTACTCTTGAGAAATAGGGTTTCCTCACTTTGTTTCTCTTATGCTTGGTGTGTTAAGTTCCGAGTCGTATCTTGAAAATACGGAATATATAAAGTTTGCCAAAATCCGAAGATTGAAGTGCTTTGACTTCGGATTATGGATTGTTGAATCCTGGGAGATGGTCGCCTATCGAACTACAAGCACAAGAGTAGGGGTGAAATTCTATCTTTAGAACATTGCATTCATACAAGCCTCAATCCTCAAGTTTGTTAGTTTTTCTAACTTTATCTCTAGTTACTTATATTAATCTCACATATAATTCATGTTGTGAATTTCTTTATGATTATTATCATTGGAATTATATTGTTTTTCCCATATTTTCTAATACATTTCCAACAGGAGATTGATATCCCGATAGCTTAGATTATTGATGCGGTGAAATCCCAATCATGGATCGCTTCACCTGATAGGTGCTCTCTTTCAAGTGACACTATGAAGATTAATTTTGACGTGGCCTGGTCTTCTACCACCTTGGTAGAAGGTTTTGGGGTAATTGTTAGAAATGCTAATAGGATTACGATTAAGGGCTTGGCCAGATCCTTTACTGTTGGGTCTGCCCTTGAAGTAGGGATGGGTTCGGTTTCATTCAATTTGGTTTTTTGTCAAAATCGAAACCAAACTAAAACTTTGGTTGGGTTCAGTTCGATTTTCTTTCAGTTTTTTTTTTTTTTTTTTTTTTGGTTTCGATTTTTCTTATTATATAAAACTTGATCTTTTTTTAATATGGAATTTAGAAAATAGGCTTGCATTGGTAGAGTAATAATAAGAAAATAGAGAAAGTGAGAAGTTAGTTGGACATATATAAGATCATATAAACCAATATTATTCTATGAATAACATCAATTGCAAAAAAAAAAATTGATCACCGTATCCATTATAAAAGCAAACAGATAGAGAAGCTTTTGCAAGTTCCAAAGCCTTCCAAAACTTTATTCTATAACCAATGGAATATCCTCCCTAATTGAACCATATATGCTCATTGAAAAAGCCTTAGGCTTAGTTTAAAACTTGTCGACAAAGTTTCACAAAAGAAATATCATGGGCATACATTCATAAAGTGTAAAGGGATTCGGTTCAGTTTTCAAACCTTCAAAACCGAAACCGAACTAATAAAATTCGGTTTGGTTCAGTTCAGTTTTTCCTTTTTCAATTTGATTTTTTTTTTGTTTTCGAATTTTTGAACCCACCCCTACCTTGAAGTAGAGGCCAAAACTGCCGTACACGTCCTCAACTTTGAAGTGCAGCAAAACTACGAGCAAGTAGTTTTTGAATCTAACTAAAATGAGGTTATTGCCTGTATCAACACCAAATTGAAGCACCCCCATGGAGCATATATAGGGGTGGAAAAAATGCCCGACATCCTGAACCATCCTAATCCCATCCCGAAATTGGACCGAAAAATGCTCAAACCGAAATTCTCGAAATCTCCGAACCGATCCCGAAAGTTTCAATTAGGGTTTTGGGCTTCTCTATGTATGGAATTCAAGGAGGATGATTGACTGACCTTGTGAAGTCTTGTTTCTGCATCACTTATCCTCTTTTATTATCCGTCAGAGGTCATTCAGTAGAATCTATGCAATTTGTTTCTGAGTGCAGTTGATTAATAAACAACGCAGAAATCAAGCCATGTAGTTTGGTGATGTGTTGTAAATATTCAGTATTGAGAATGAAAAAGAAACGATTAATTCGAATAAAAAAATTTGAAACCATAGATTAGCAACCATCTAGCGTCATCAAACTAATCTTGGTTTGTAAGAAATTTTCAAACAAGAGCGAGAGATCGATCTTCCTGGTTGTGAACATGTCTCCGAAAAATCATCGTATGGTAAAATGCTATCATCATAACTAGCAAGTAGCGTAAAAGATGTCGGGCTCAATCAATATCCGTCATTAAACTGTAAACTCAAGAAAATCAAAACAACATATCTAAAAATGAATTAATTACATAAGAAAAATGAAAAATACATAAAGATCTCAACGTTTTACCAACCTCATCCCCACCAAGGCAGCAACAAGAGCAGCTTCTCCATCTCCACACCCGACCGCGGCTTTACCAGCTTTATCCCCACCACATTAAGATCTTTATGCTTCTACGGCTGCTCTAGGGAGAGAAAGGGAGAGCCTAGTTAGGTACAAGGCTGTAGGTGTTCTTCGGCTTCAATTTTCAGCCGCCGCCCTTTGCTCTTGTTTGGGTAGGCGGCAACCCGCTACTTTCTCCTTTTTCCAGTCTCCTTCTTCCATTCTCATCCTCTCCTTCTCTTCTTCTCTCCTTCCTCCCTTTGCCTTTTTCTTCTATTCCTCCCATCTCACTTCCTCTGCTCCATCCCCCTCCCTGCATTCATCTATTCCTCTCCTTTTTCCAGTCTCTTTCTTTTGTTTTTTTCTTGGTTCTCTCTGAGTTTATCTCAATTTTCCATGGGCTAGATCTCAACTATTCTCTGAGCTTGTCTTAGATTTGAACTTCTTGCCCCTTATCTAGCATCTTTTGCCTACTTTTACTGTAATCTGTCTTTTAATTTTCTGTTCTCCCTCCTCCTTAGTTGTGATACTACATCCTCACCCCACCATGTACTTGGATAGGCAGGCTCCAATCAGGAATGAGATACCAATATCACTCCCCTCCTTCACTCCCCACCCCCCCCCCCCCCCAAAACAGCATACATTAGCCTCACCCTTTACCCGTATGATACTTTGTTTGTATATATTTGCAGGGGCTCGTGAAGGAGAATTGGATCTAGTGTTTACTTTTTCGGTTTGGAGTTTGGCTTCCTCCGAAGACGTGACGGCGGCGGCAATGTGGTCTTTGCTGTTGGAGATTAGGATTTTTTATTGCCTATTTTTTGCTGTCTTCGGGCCTAAGTTTATGTGAGCCTCCCATTGTATCTTGGATTGTTGGTTTCATTTTGCTTGGGTTTTTATTTTTCCTGTAGTTGTTTACCCAGTTTTTTTTGGGCCTTGCACTAGTTTTTATTTTAATGAAAGTTGACTTTGTGATAAAAAAACAAAAAAAAATTCATTAAATTTGCTTTATGACTTAGATTACAAAATTTTATAATCTTAAAATGCTCCTTGTTATGTGATGAAACATTTGACTGTGTTTGTTTGTAATTTATTGCAATTTGGTTAATTAATTATTACTTTAAATTTTATAAGAATTAAAATTTTGAATTGATTAAACGTTCATAGGCACTGGTAGGTGAAATTTTCAAATTTTTTTTTGTTTTTAAATTGTATGATACTAATTTACTAATTAGCGATAGGTAAATTGATGTGTTGTACATGAAAATCAAATTATTTTAAAGAGCGAAGTGAGAATATGCATCTTTCAACGGATGAAATTGAGATAAGATAATATAATCTAGCGAACGATTCATAAGTGGTGAATATAAATTTGAACTTTTTAGGGTTGAAGGGTCCAGTGTCATTTGTGTAAATTTGCCTAGCCTGTATAAAAGGAAGTGGGGTAGAAAGGGCGGAATCGAGGCTGAGAGGCCGAGTGCATCGTCGAAAGAGGACTCAACATCGATCTCTTGAGCTGCTGAAGGTGGACTGACATATTATCAGCCAAAAAGCAGTCCTCGCAGTCGCAGGTGAAGAGATCCAGGCTAGGCATGGAAGAGGAGAAGGCATTGCAGCAGCAGCATCTATTGCTACAACAGCAGCAACAGCAACAGCAGCAGCAGCACCATCAACATAACCAGCAACAGTTATTGCTTTTACAACAAATGCAAAGGCAACAGCAACAAGCCCAACAGGCCGCTGCCATTTCCCGTTTCCCTTCCAACATCGACGCCCATTTGCGCCCACTCCGAGCCATAAATCTCCAGCCTAACCCTAACCCTAATTCCGCTCCTAATCTCCAACAAAATCCTGTTGCCAACCCCCAGCAGCAGCAGCAGCAGCAGCAGCCCCAACAGCCCCAGCAGCAGCAGCAGCAGCAGCAACAGCAGCAACAGCAGAGGGTGATCCGACCCGGGAACCAGGCGGAGCTACAGATGGCGTACCAGGACGCCTGGCGGGTCTGCCATCCCGATTTCAAGCGTCCCTTCTCTTCGCTCGAAGACGCCTGCGAGAGGTTAATTTTTTCACTGATTAGGGTTTCTATCTCGTTGAAATCATTGGGTTCCTTTACGTTTCGGTAGTTGTTACACAAATTTAGGTCCTGATATCTTTATCCCTAATTTGCAAATGGTTTTTTTTTTATTGAAAATTACGACTTAATTCAAACATGATAGACCAACTACATATATTGTTGAGGCAATTGCTAATTTGTTGGGTAATGGAAGAATCCTTGCTCTCACACATCACCCCTTTACCTATTCCAGGATATCTGCTAGCAACACATTCTCACATTGTTATCAATTTTATGTCCGTGTCAGTACCTTGAACTTGATTTTCCCTTTGTACGTGTGGTTTTTCAGTATCATGTCCCTGAAGCAAACCCTCTCTGTCTTTGCTTTACATATTCCATGCTGCTTTGCAATTAATAGGACATAGTTTTACAGTTTCTGATTTTTTTGATTGACTTCATGTGCTTCACCTTTTATCGACACGAGAGAGTTACTATTTTTGCATAAAAGATTCGCTTAGATATATTATCTTCTGCACCTTATGATATTGATATCAGCAGAGAGGACATATGGGAGAAAATTCGTTTCTGGTCTTCATTATGGGCTTCAGTTTCAACAGATGTTAAAAACTTTGCCCTTTTTAGTTATTTGGCTTGATTGGAAAGCTGCTGTCAGTTAGCTCCTTCAGTTTTCTTAACTGTTTTCATTTTTTTTTTTTGTGGGGGGTTCATTTTTGTTTTCTCTCTTACGTTTTGAGGTTTTTTTTTTTTTTTTTTTGGGTGGAGTTCTTGTCCACTTGGGAAGGGGGTTCATTTTTGTTTTCAGTTTTTTTTTTTTTCTCTTGTGGACTTCTTGTCCACTTGTGTAACTTTATTGTCTTAAAATATCGTTTCTTTCTTTAAAAAAAAAAAATTTCACTTTCCCCTCCCCTCGTCTAACCCATGATCTCTCTGTTCAAAAGAATGTTATCACTAATGGATGAGGAACCAAGATGACTTCCATTGAAGTCATGTAGAAGGTTATTCAACATGCCTAAGCAGCGCTAATGGATACTTCAAAATAATTACAAGTTTATCTAGTCTTGTGGACATTTCTGTATGGGTTTTTGGATTATTTAGGATTGTGTCTAAACTGATGTCGCACTCATTTTAATTTCACAACTACTGTACAATAAATTCTTTTTAGCATTGTGTCATTATGTCCTAAAGTAGCACCTATAATTCATAACAGAGTCATACCCTGGACTCATTCCCTGGGAGAGAGGAGAGAGAAAAAGGCGGGGGGGGGGGGGGGGGGGGGGGGTGTGTAATCTTGTGGTAGCCGAACAGTATATATTAGGAGATGAATATAAAGACCTTTAATCTTGTGTTTCATATAAACATTACCCTTTACAGCTATTACGCCCTATAGAATAGATGGATTAAGCAAAGTTAGTCATCATTACTTGTTGCCTTGGGCTCTAAGTTCATTTACCATTAACTTTCTTATTACTCTTCATTTGTTAGTCTGCATACTGCTCCACGCAGTTGATGAAATGTCGTCTCGAGTCAAAGAGGTTGGTTGTGGATGTGAGTGCAGCTGGATTATATGCTCTTTTGTCCCTATAGTTATATTTCCCCTCTTTTCTCCTTTTCTCTGGGGAGTTGGGAGTGATCTAAACCATTTAATGTGCTCAGATCTAATAGTATGAAATGTGTTGATGTGTGTCCCCCGAACCTGGCCTATATGTTTTTGACACGTATTAGCAGTTGGCGTGGTTGATATTTATGAATAAGGATAATGACAAAGTTGTAGACCATTTTATCTTTAAGATGGTGGTACCTACTTCTAACTTGAATCATTCCCAAATGATGGTTGAAAGTGGTAAGCTTTATTTCCAGGTGTTTATTTAAATTGCTTATGCTTGAACTTTTGAGAATTTGTGGCACTTCTGTGGCTTTCTTATATCTATTCTCCTCTTAAATTGGCAGGTTGCTGCCTTATCATGTAGTGGCAGATTATGAGGCAGAGGAGGATGACAGAATCCTCGACTCTGACACCACAGGCACAATTCCATCTCGCTCTCAGCAGTGGGATCACAACATATCTGCTAAAGTTGCAGAGTTTACAGCAACATTTGAGAAACAGGCACTAGCCTTTAACATAATTTCCCGTAAGCGAGCTTTGGGGGAATTTCGGTCCGAAGAGAGACTTATGATTGAGCAGGCTCTTTGCCAAGAAGAAAAAAGGACGTGTCTGGAATTGAAAGCAGAGTTTGATTCAAGAGAGAAAGCTGGCCGGGAAGCTAAATTACGAATGGCAGCAATTGCTCAGGCAGAGCAAGCTCGGGTTGAGTCACAAGCACATGCTGAAATGTTAGCTCGGGCCCCAATAAGGCCAAGTGCACTTGGGTCTCAAGGCAATGACGTTTCGATTGGGCTTGACATGAGAGAGCAGGAACATGGGGTTAACCAAGAAGAGATGATAAATGGATGGGGAAATAATGTGCAAAGAGATGAGAAGGAGCCGTGTGAGGATTTTTTAAATGATGAAGAGACTGAGAATGGATCCACGGGCATGCAGGACGGCTGGCGTGAAGTTGGGGAGTTTGATTTGAACACTCGTTAACCAATAGAGGTCTTGGCAAATCATGCTTGATCACGGACAGAGAAGCTGTTAATAAACAGGAAGGCCCGTTCCGTTTACATGGCAAATGAATTGGCATCGGTTGTCATGGAATTGTTGTGTGTTTCATGCGGCATGAGAATTGGAGAAATGCTTGTTTTAAAATTTGAATCACTCATAGGGGAAAAGACCAATGAAGCTACATACTGCAGTTACAATGGAAGATGGATAGCTTTTATACCTAGTTATATTAGTGGATCGCACCTTCCACGCTGTCACAGAAGAGGAAATAATGGACATTAGATTAAAAAGGTTCTCCTTTGAGAGAATTGAACTTTCTGTATTTTGATCATTTCTTGTATTTTGAAATCTGGGATTGCGCAGAATGTCCTTTGAGAGAATTGAGCTTTCTTTATTTTGATCATTTATTGTATTTTGATATTGGGAATTGCGTAATTTTCTTCTCTAGGTCTGAAGTTTGAACTTCACCATTCGTTTGCAGGACCAAGGTTTATGGTCATAACAAGGTTTGGACACGGCAATTGCAACAAAAATAGAAATAACCAATGGAGGTAGGAAAGGACCACAACATTTACGGGAAAGGCATCTCTTTACCCTCCCACCACCAGCCAAACTTTTGCCACTCCAGACACCAAAATCTCATTCATCCCGCGTAAATGCACAAAGACAGTCATCAAAAAATTAAGCTAAACTAGGTATGGCAAGGAGAGGGAGGAAAATGATGCTTATGAGCAGGAAACCTCGTATCACAAAACAAGCAAAAGAATACACAAAAACGAAAAATTTCCTACAAAATATTGGGGAGTTGAGAATTCAGTCTCTGCTGCAACTCTTTGATTTACAACGAAAGCTCTGCTTTTTGCTCCTTGGAGCTCTGTAGCAAGTATTCCTTTCCTTCCATTACCTCCTTCAATTCTCCTACTTCCCTATTGAGCATCTCAACCCTCTCTTTGTCCCCTCTTCCTCTTTCAGTTGCATTGAAGTTGCTTTCTCCGTCAGGAAATCCATTCACATGACCATTTCTTTCTTCAGGTTGCCAAATAGTGACATGGGATGATCTGTCATTGGGGCTCGCATGTCCCACACAGTGATCAGCAATTGCCTTCCTAAGCCTTTGGATTTCTCTCTCAGAATCAAAAAAGTCCCTGTTTGCTGAATCAAGTTGTGACTGTAGATTGGTTGAATGTGCCAGCTGCGCATTCAGTGAACTCTGCAGCTCTACAATCTGATCCTGCATCTCTAATATCATGTCATCTCTTCTCTTCAGTTGTTGCCTCAGTTTTTGTATTACTTCCCGCTTACTGAAGATGTCGGACCCAGATTCTGAAACACATGGAGAATCTGAGCAGTTTGAATAGTGGAGGAATGGCTTTGGAGGTAACTCAAGGCGATCAGGAGAAGATGCCCAGACAATGCCATTCTCCTTGTTAAATTCAGGGGCTGGAACCATGACTAAAGGCAGGGCTCCATCAGATTCAGCCAGCATCTGGTCATTGGGCAGGCACTTCATCTCCATCATGCCCTCAGTTCCTATTTGAAACCCATTACATATATGAAACAACCAGATTATTATAATGGATTGTCAAATAATATATCAAGCTATTGCACACAAAACAATAAGGGAGAGCTGCAAATAAATTGCATCAAACATAACGCAATTCAAATAACTCAACTAGCATCAATCCAATTACAGATTGCTGTTTGACAACAAATCTTTCCATACAGTTCTTCAGCCTCACTCTTCGGAAAGAGTTTAACTGCTGTTATTCTCAACAAAGCCAAGTTTGATTAAGGTGCAACATTAAAAACTGAACACTGAGTTTCTCATTGTCTTCTTTTTCAATATGGTTGTATCTCACGATATATCATATAACCTTTCACACCCAAAGGAGAACTATGCAAATGAAGGTAATCAACAACTGGCCAAAACTAATTTTGAATCCTGAATGGAAATTACTTGTTTAGACCCTCAGAAATTCCAAGTCAAGAATTTAGTACTCCATACCTGACATGCAATTAAAGCAACCACCATCATTTTGTTGTTTAAAGGAATAAATGTTTGAGTGCACACAGCAACCTGCAGACTTCCTTCGGTCAGAGGATTTTCCACTTCCTGAAATTGACAACAATGTTAAAAGGTAGGAGTCACTGTAATGAAAAAGCTATACACATTAAAGTAACATTCGAACCATTACTAGCATTCTCTTGGGGCTTTGTGTCAAGCGCTTGCTTTAGCTTGTAACCAAGACGAATTGACAACGTACTTAACAAGGCACCACCAGCAATAAGAACCCAATTAGGTCCATCGCCCTGAAAAGGTTTGGATCTCTGAACTCTAGGAACAGCAGTTGTTTTTGGTTTCATTTTAAAAGCTAGTGGTGTCGGAGGAAAAAATTCTGAATCATCCAAGAATGACCTATGTCAAGAATATACCAAATTTCCATGCTATCCACATGAAAGACATCGTCTTAGGTAAAACTGGATCAGGAAAGAGAAGTTAATCAATCTTGACATGAAAATTGCAATCACTGATGCATGAATACTAAGCAAGACAAATGAAACAGAGAAGACAGTAACCTCACAGATTTTCACATGAAAGATTTAGAATTACTAAAATGACTGGATGTAGAAATCAACAAACACGTGGTTAATTTCACTGCCCGTAAGTTCCTCCCAAGGTACATCTTGTGAATATTCTGGAGGACGTGATTGTCCAATGCCCAAGGATTGCCAATTTAACAAAAGTCAAAGCGCAATTGTCTAAAGCTTAATTGATGTTTTAAGTTTAGGAATTTGGGCATTAAAACTACGGTTTAAGCCTTAAATGGTTTCTAGGCAAAAGATGGCCTCAAGAATTTTCCATTTTTTCCTCCACAATATGGTTACTCAGTTTAAAAATTGGAAACAAAGGAATGCAAATGGTCACATGGCAGGTAGGAATGTGGGATTGGGAGGAATGTCTTAGAAAAATCAGAAAGTAGCGATGTCATATGTAGCTAATTTGAATTTTGCCAGAAATACATAGAGCGTCTTCCTCGATTGTCAGTTATATAATGAAAACTGAAGATTATATATTACATTCATACGATTACAATCTACCAAATCAAGCAACAGTGCAATTACAAGTTGCCCGCCCAAATGTCAGCTCGGAAGAGAATAGAAAGTTTTTCCTTTGAATAAGAATGCACAAGAAATTTTGCAGTCTGGGTCTGATAATATAATACAAAACCTCATTCGTTTAAGACGTCAAATTAAAATAATTCCCGAAAACTATCCAGGGACGAAAACCTACAACTCCAATTCAAAATTGAAATGAAATCCACCAACATTAACCAAAAATATCGATTAAAATTTCGAATTTACACACACACAGAGACGACAGACGAGAGAAAGAGACTGCTATTATCTAATCTATCATTCGAAGCAAAAGAAAATAAAGGCATACCTCGTTCGGTCATTGGGTTCGTCCATTTACAGTGTAGCCATTAGGGTTTCTGAGAATTTAAGCAACTGACTCAGTCAGTCCGCCATTTTTGTTTTCCCTTTTTTGCTTTCCCTTTGTATAAACAAAACAAAATACAGGTTATATTACACTACAGACTTGTGGGTGAGGAGGGTTTTGAAATGGCGGCCTTTTTGCTTATTTACTTCTAAAATAAAAAAGAGGTTTTTTTTATATAGATTCAAAGTAACTAAAAATTGTATCTATTTTAAAAAGTAATTTATAAAATTAGATCTATTTCAAATTTTTCCAATAAAAAATACCCGGACATAACTTCTTACATTTTTTTTTTAGTGCATCGTTTTTTATGCCACATCACCTTTTCATCATGGGACCAAGATTGTCTGCCCTCTCATTTTTCATTCCCTTCCTTCCATCCCCTCATATTATTCTAACCATTGATTTCATGTTGAGTTAATTTAATGCTCCAGATTTTACCACCTCACACATTTTCACTCTCCTTTCTTCCTCTTCGCTTATGATGCTGTATTCACACAGACCAAAAAACATTTTTCCTCTCAACCCACAGTTTTTGTTTTGTTTTGGTTTGATTTGTTCTCTCTCTCTCTTCTCCCTCTCCCCTTTCGCCTTCCCATTATGGATCTCCTCGACTTTCTCACCACCCCTTCTCCTCTCATCTCCTTCTGTCTCATGGATTTCTTCTTCTCAGTCTCCCATTGATTTCTTCACCGCCTACGCCTCTCGATTCACAATCGTCATGGTTCCCGAGTGCTTATTTCAATTTTATATAGTTCTCTCTAATCTGTTCATCCCCAAATCATAACTTTCACATGATTAAATTCATAAATTCTTATTTTTAGCAACACTCTGGATTTTGGGTTCTTCTCTGTTTCTGTAAATTTGCATATAATCCCATCTGGTTTTTTTTTTTTTTTTTTTTTAATTGATCAAAAAAACCATCTTTTGTAAAAATTTGGTGTTTGAATTTATGGGTTTCTCTGAAAATTGGTGACTGTGAATATGGGAATGCTCCATTATGTTGTGGACCATATGTATGGTGCATTCATGCACAAAACGAAGATAAGCCCTCAATTATAATTCAATGGCATTCTTGGTGGAGGATGTTGTTGTTGTGCAGCTAAAAATGTTTCTTGGTCTATGAATGCAGCAGCAGAAGCGAAGAGGAAGAAAGGAGAGTGAAAATGTGTGAGGTGGCAAAATCTAGAGCATTAAATTAACTCAACATGAAATCAATGGATAGAAAAATAAGAGGGGATGGAAGGGAATGAAAAATGGGAGGGCAGACAATCTTGGTCCTTCATCATGAATCTTCGCATACTTGGGCTCCTTTCTCTTCGTTCTCCTTCCCACTTTACTTTTTGACTTTTTCCACTTCGTGTTTTGTTTTTTATTTATTTTTAATATGTATACGTATAGAGGGACATTAGTAAAAAATTAAATATATCTTTTTTTAACTGGGACAATTGGTGGCAACTAATGGTTATCACTCTTTCTGGGTCCGGAGAGGCTATAGAGAAATTTACCCTAACTCTTGGGTTGACACTTAAAATCTAGGTTTTAAACTAACTCAATCATTCTCCAATGGTTGGATGTAGAATAAGTTTGGGTTAAAACCTAAAATTTGGGCAAAACACTAAATACCGGCTAGGGTTAAAAGGCTTGCCAACCTTATGCACGTGCACACGTCCATAAAAGTGGAGACTGCAGAAAGGCGATGCACCCAAAACACGAGACCCGCGATGGTTGGCTGGAATTGGGGCATGCCCCTCACAAGAATGTCGGTCATCCAAAACGAGCTTAACGGCCCTTTTTCGATCCGACACTTTTAATTATTGGACTTTTGGTTGATCCTATAGTCCAGATTCAAACCTATCTAATTTTTAAATATATTAAACCCAACGGCTAAGATCGAATATGATCAAATTTAACGGTAAAAAAAAAAAAAGATCTAACGGCCCAAAGTTAAATCCAACAGCTAAAACAATTTAAAATTTTATTTAAATCAAAATTACCCAAAAACTCTATAAATACATCTTTCATGGGTCGGTTTAGTGAATTTTCAACTTTTTATCGAAGTCTAAATATTTTAAGGTAAAAATGTTCATAGAAACTAATTATTATAATCTACATAAATTCTATTTTTTTTAACAGTTACTAAACAAACATTTAGCTTAAATTCATTATTTAATAATCTCGAATTAAAATTTTAACCTGTAACCATTGGAAAAGAAAAACTATTTTTGGGTTAAAAATTTTAGATTTTAACTCAAAGGTTAGAGATGATCTTAGGGGTTAAAGAGTCGGTGAGTATTTATTTTAAAATTGAGTATTCTAAAATAAAATTTGAGTATTTAACTTCTTCTCTTCAATCACTTATTGAGGTTGCTCAAACTTGAAAAGCAAATGTAGTTCAGAATATTTTTTGAAATGAAGTAAAAGTAAAGCGTATAGGGCAAGTCAAACAAGAAGAGTCAAGTATGAGAGCCTATCTAGAATACAAAGAAATAAAGTCTAGCAATAGCTAAAGAAAGAAAATAGAAGAGAAATCACTAGCTAAATCTAAAATGTCTATGCAAATAGTTTTAATTTGCCAAGGCATCAAGCAGCGATGAAAAGACAATCAATAAGAATTTATGAATCACCCTCCACAGTAAGTCTCTACTAGCTAGCACGTTTAGCAAGAATGAGACCCATGTTGAGAGCAAAAGCTTCAAGCATGAATGAGATCCATTTTGAGCTTTTGAAGCCGAATATGTGAACCAACAAATGTGGTATTATCTCAACATTTTAGATCTGAAATTCTTTATGTATTTTCTTTCAGGGGTCAAATATGTAAGAGTTTCGCTTGATGTTAAACTCACTATAGAGTACGCACCTTATTTATTTATAACTAGTTTAAGGACTATTATGTAATTAGTTGGTAACTAAAAGTTTACAATAATATTTTACCAAAGAATAAAGTTTATAATAATAATATTTGGTACATACAATCACTAATGTCCTTTCTACTTCTTGATCTTGTATCCGAAGCCCATCCTGTTACTGTTAGTCGAAAGGAGGATCATCTGTACTGTATATACATAATGTGCCCGCGTGCGCATGCATAATTTCTTAAGCAGACAAGGACAATATCTGTAGTTTCACGATAATCTTCCGAGGCGATGCAAGTAAAAGGGGAAAACTAAGAGCCAACTGAACTTGTACGGCTTGTCACAGACCAAAGGCCACTCTCTGCACAGTCACGACGTTTTTTGCTTGGCATCCGAATGAGGCCTGTAATCTGTAGTTCTGTGATTGCCCTGCAAAATCGTGCTCTGTGAAAAGGCAAGGTTAAGGATCATGATGCACATCCAACTCAAATTTTTTGTAGTCAATACGAGGCAAAACATTACAGAACATAATCCTTGATGCAGGCAGAAGCAATGCATGCTGTTGCTATGCACCTATAAAAACAAAGCAGATATGTGAAAAACGATAAACAAGAGATGTTGGGATTTGGTTTCGTGACTTAGTATTTTGATCTTTCCATAGAAAATAGTAAGATTATGTCTAGCATCATAAACATCTTTGATTAGGTCAGTTCTTTAGCGGATAATATTGTGCTACGGTGGTGGAGCGGGCCCGGGAAGTGATATGCCCCAGGCCGGGATGTGACAGGTAGCCACAACAAAAATTAAACTGTGCATTTCAACTTAAATAGATGGCCTCCTTCTTCTTCCTCACGAATCATTTGAACTGCCGCTTCTGCAACGCAGCTCCGGCTCACATTGGAAATGCCCATATTTCATCTTATTTCTTGGCTATACGCCGATAGTACTTGGGATTTAAAAAAAAACGAAGTCCTTCGCACAATGGATGTTGTACAACAGTAAAGGAACCAGGGCGCGTTTGCAAGTTTTCCGACTGACTAGTGGGGCGACTACCCACTACTGGGCTTCTTTTCCAGCGAGATGAGGGACGATCGCTCCTCTGTAGATTCGCCCATGAGTGTAAGTGTTAGTGGTAATGGTAAGACGATGGCAGAGGTGGTGTGGGTGGGGTGGCGATGATGAGACGACAGAGGCGGTGGTGGCGGCCAAGTGGTGCTAATAATAGTGACAACGGTGGTGTCATATATAATTTTATTTTTTTCTTAAAAACTCTAAATACCCTTATTTTTATTGTCTCAAGTATGTTGTATCAAGTATGTTGTATCAAGTATATCGTATCTAGTATTTTTGAAAAAATTACTTCCACAAAACAATATGCTTCACATATTTTTCACTAACATGCGCACATAAAAAAAAAAAAAAAAAAAAAAAAAGAAAAGAAAAAAAACGTTAACGGAACGTAATTTTCCCCGCGACAAAAACTTCATTCTCTCTTTTACCGACAAAACCGAAAAAAGATTCCCTCAGAAAAAAAAAAATGAAACAGAAGAAATCGTTCCTAGTTCCCACTTTGCCAGTGAGTTAACGTCTCGAGATTGAATTGAAATTTGTATGAAAAGTTAGGCGGATGCCCTTACGAATTCGATCAGGATAGTCAATACTCAATAGTGAGGAGGGGGATCGAGGATCGAATTCATTCCCAGAAGAGACAGAATAGATGGGTTGGGGTTGGGCAATCTACGAGGGAGTGGTGGCGTTGGGATCGCTTGGGCTGCTGGGATGGGCGGGGCTGTGGTTCTTGAACCGAAGGCTCTACAAAGAGTACGAAGAGAAGAGGGTCTTAGTTCAGATCATTTTCAGCGTCGTCTTCGCCTTCTCCTGCAATCTTCTGCAGCTCGTCCTCTTCGAGATCATCCCCCTTCTCTCCCAAAGGTTTTTTTTTTTTCATTTTCCTTTTCTGTTTACAAGGAAACTATAATTTCATGATTGATTGCATAATTTAATAATTTGCATTTGCGTTTGATTTCTATAAAATAAATACATAAAATTGTATGATTTGGTTGCAGGGCCCGATGGCTCAACTGGAAGCTCGATTTGTTTTGTCTCATACTGTTACTGGTTTTCATGTTGCCTTATTATCATTGTTTCTTGATGCTCTGCAACAATGGTACGCCTACCCACTGCCTCCAGGGCCCCGTAGCCTCTAACAAACACCTTGTACTACCATACTTACTAGTTTACGAAAATTTAAACTCCAATCGTTTCATCTATTCATCTCAGGGTTTCGGAAGGAACGCGCTGCTCTTGGATCCTTCTTGTTCTTGCTCTCCTTCCTTTATGCTTTTTGGCGCATGGGCATTCACTTCCCTATGCCTTCCCCCGATAAAGGCTTCTTCACCATGCCTCAGTTGGTCAGTCGCATTGGCGTCATTGGCGTTACTGTCATGGCTGTCTTGTCCGGTTTTGGAGCTGTCAATTTGCCCTATAGTTACTTATCTCTCTTTATCCGAGAAATTGAGGAAACTGAGATCAAGTCCTTGGAAACACAGCTCATGCATTCCATCGAGACTTGTATTGCTAAGAAGAAGAAAATCATTCTTTCTCAAATGGAGATGGAACGCATTCAAGGACCAGAAGAGGTTCTCTTCACTATCCTATACTTTTCCGTTTCCAAAGTGTTAAAACTCTTGCATCTTGATTTCTATACTTTTGTCATATTTCAATGTGCTAACTCTATCATAATCTTATTCTGTTGTTCTAATTGGTGTTACTTAGAAACTGCATTTTGTATTAGCGTATCTTTAAGGGTTTAGTTATTAGCAGTGTTTATAAACCTAATCCCGACTTGTGCCTAATTAAATTTATAGTTGCAGAAATTAAAAGCTAGATCTTTCTTTAAAAGAATTGTTGGCACTGTTGTGCGATCTGTGCAAGACGATCAAAAGGAGCAAGGTTGGTATTGCTTTATGTTTTTCCTTATGATAAGATCTTGCATATTTTCTTTTGAAAGAATTGATTGCTTAATTTTTAAAGTTCTCTAATACTTCTCTAGCCGTGTTATTTGCATGCATTGAGACCTACTAGATATGTCGTCGTATTAAGCTTTCCAGACCATCAACATAGTGCAATTACTCTGTAAGGACGTCATAGTTGTCTTATTTCACTTATCTCCCCTCCCCCCACCCTCTCCCGTCCCCTTTTCTTTTTGGTTAATCAGATATCAGAAACATGGAAGCAGAAGTGCTAGCATTCGAAGAGCTTTCAAAGCAGCTATTCCTGGACATATATGAGCTTCGTCAAGCAAAGGTTTACTTCCAGTTCTGTAATTTCAGTTATACGATATAGATTTTAAATGATTCCCTATGGGACTGCTGACCTATGTGATTGTTTGTACTGAACCATGCATCTGTTATTTTAGGTACTACAATTTTCAAAAACTTTTGCTAAAATGCACCTCAGCCATTGTGGTTTTATTCAACCTGGGCGCAAGACTGGAAATTAGGTGCTAGCTTGGATGAAGGGAAATTTCTTTTCAAAACCATTAAGAATTCACCGCGATAGTTTTTTAAAAACAGTTGTCTCTTAATTGAAGGTGTTACAACTTACAAGTGAAGATTTCTGAATTGGAAATTTGTGTAGGCTATTTAAAACTCAATTCCATGTGCCATTCAAGAGTGTCATAGATGATAAAAACGACCCGGTTAACTAAAGTTAGGGCATAATAATGTTTACCCATATTTAATGGCCAAAATGTGGTGAAGCATCGCTGATTGAAAATTGAAAGTGGTGAAAAGAAGATTTATATGAGTCTTACTTGACAGGAGGCTGCTGCTTATTCTCGAACCTGGAAGGGTCATATGCAGAACCTACTCGGTTATGCATGCTCAGTCTACTGTGTATATAAAATGATTAAGGTATGAGATGCCTTTTTTTTCACTCAATGAGGTTGTTTGAATTGAAAATTACATAGTTTGCCAACATTAATTTTATTTTCTTCATGTTAACAAAGATGGAAAGTTTCAAACTTGTCCAAGTGTTTCTTGAAGTTACTATTGATTTTTGGAGTAGTGCCTGACTACTTTTAATTTCTCTGTGCAGTCTTTGCAAAGTGTTGTTTTCAAAGAGGTAATTCTTTCATGTCTCTTGTATTACCTATAATCACTTGCTTACATGTCTGTTTCTGATACCTACCCTATTAGTTTCCATTTTTGTTTTCGGTAAATAGTAATTCGTTCTCTGACAGGCTGGCTCTGTGGATCCTGTGACGATGGCAATTAGCATATTCCTGCAGTTCTTTGACATTGGTATCAATGCAGCCTTGCTATCACAGGTTAGCTAGCTTAACATTTACACCTTCATTGGCAGACCTTTTGGTTTCTATCTAAACCTGCATGCTTGCAGTTAAATAATATATATTGGTGTTTTTCCCTCTCAATGGACAAACTTGCAGTTACATAATATATTACTTTTGTGATAATGTGGACTCCCATTTTAGTGGTACAGGCCATATGCAAATCACAGTTTCAAACAATTGTAATCCTGATTTTGGCCTTATTTCATATGGGCTATTTTTCGTGTGACATTTTTACTACTATGGATTGCAAATATGCAGTTGAATCTTATGATATAATCTTATTAGTGGTTGATTTATTGAACACATGGTTGACACTTCATTTGTTCTCATTTGTCGGCAGTATATTTCACTCTTGTTCATTGGAATGTTGATTGTTATATCAGTTCGTGGATTCTTGACAAATTTAATGAAGGTAATCCTTCTTGTGCCTGCCTTACTATTTATTCTTATTTAAGTTGGAGAACCACAATCCGCTGATTGGATTTCTTGAGACTGACTTTCAAAATGCAGTCTGCAGTTTTCTAGAGGGAAAAGAAATGAGTTCTGAATGCTTGGCTTTTTTTTTTCTTGACCGAGTTGCATACAAAAGGGGTAGGCCACTGTATTAAGGAACTCAGAAGCTGAAAGTTGAAACTTGAAAGACAGTTTTTCTGGATCTGGAGATAAGAACCAGATGTCCCACATTGGTCTTAGGTTGTACATGCTAGTGCCGCAATTATATCAAGAAAATAAATGAATTAAGCTGACCCAGGCATTAGTCCCATTTTAATCACTTTCAGGGAATAGGCCTTATTCCCATTTTAATCATTTTCTGGGAATAGGCCTAGTGGTCTGTGGTTGTTGAAGAGCAACTGATGGAAACATAAAACATCACCTTTATGGTTTAACTTTCTTGCTCTGCTGTGCACAGTTCTTTTTTGCAGTTTCCAGAGTTGGAAGTGGATCTTCTAGCAACGTTGTATTGTTTCTCTCTGAAATTATGGGAATGTACTTTGTGTCCTCTATTCTATTGATAAGGAAAAGCTTGGCGACTGAGTACAGGTATGCTGATATTTTATGTTTGTCAACTTTTGGTTTTGTTCTTCTGTCTTCCCTTGATGTTCAATGGCATGGTTATGTTTATGAATTTCGGTCAGTTGTATTGAGCTTAAGTGCAAGTTTATTTTACTCTTTGTGTAGACAGTGCACCTAAAATTCTTACTTTGAAATGAAATTTATGTACAATTACTTGAAATTAGAAGTTGACTATGTTCTTAGTGAAACAAAAACATTTTCTTCTATTACTTGAAATTTATGTACAATTACTTGAAATTTATGTACAATTCTTCTATCTATACTACATATCGAAGTATCAAAGGGGTTTAGTACAGAAACCGGCCAAAATACTTTGGCTTGTAAGATGAACCCATATAATGACAGTAGTATTGGTGCGAAGATGGTATTATAATACCATGCTATATAAAAGATATTATTACTTCATGACTAAATGAAATTGTTTAAAAGGTTAATAACAATCATATTTACTTGAAAAAAGGTTTACAATCCTAGTCATTGTAAAAGTGTATTACCGTATTTGTATTTAAAATGAAAACGTTGAAGCTTGTAAACTGCAGACTCTGGCTTTAATCATGTCCTGTCTCAAAGTGCAGATTTTCCAAATGATGGCCCTCAGAAGTTTTTTGGTCTTTTGTCATATAAGCTTGATTGCATTCAGTCCGTCATTTAGGTAGCTTCTGAGCTGATGAATGAGTTTTAAAGAGTGAGCCATTATCTCTTGGCAGGATGATCATAACAGATGTATTGGGTGGAGATATTCAGTTTGACTTCTATCACCGATGGTTTGATGCAATCTTTGTGGCCAGTGCTTTCCTTTCTTTGCTTTTGCTTTCTGCACATTATACTTCTCGGCAAGCTGACAAACACCCGATTGATTAATACGGCAAGTATGTAACAAATTTACCTTTTGAATTCCAAAAAGAATAAGAATTGGATCAAATGTAAAGGTTAAATTGTTTGTTTAGACTTTTGCGAGCTTATATGCCAGGATTTTAATAAGAAAAGAAGAGAACTAGGGATTTTAAATGACTGATTGCATAATAGTTACTTCAAATTCATTTTAAATATAATTTATTTCGTTATCTGATATCCACTCAGTCTAATTATTCTATGAAGTAATTTGTAGCCTAGGTATCTTTTGTTGTAGCATGACACATATGCAAGATGTTTTGGATTTTGAATTTCAAATATGGACAAGTATAATTTTATATTGAATTTATTGAAGTTTTCGGATGATATGATAGGCTTTCTTGTATTCTCTACTTATATGGAAAAAATTGCAGCCATTGCCTTGCAGGTGCTAAATGGTATGTTGGAGCTAACTCTTCTTACATGATCGACCAAAGGATGACAAATCCGAATGGATTACATCCAACAACAGTCGGTTGTCATGTTGATGGCGGGGATGGTTTTAAACAGAACGGGCCGAAGGGCTGCCTGGTATTGTATGCTGAGAATGGGAAGGGGAAAGGAAAGGATGAAGGAGGTGCTGCTGAATCTGACAACCACAAAAGTTGCTCCTCCATCCTTATTAGTTTGTTTGTCTTATGCTTTTGCCATAATGCCATCATTGCCACGTACAGATTCTCTACTTTTTCCCATCAACGCTCGAATTCTTCCTACACTTTGGGTTTAGTCCCATATATATATATATATATATATTTTTTTTTTTGCTTTACAATTCTTCAAAGCAAGAAGGGTACTAGTACTAAATATCTCATTAATAGAAGTGAATTGTGACGGGGATGGACTAAATGCAAATTAAATTACAGGAAAACTTATCAAAAGGGCTTGAAAATTTTGAGTTTTAATGATAAGGACAAAATAAAAGGTAAAATGAATAGTACATGATTAATTTTTTAGTGTAAAAATGTGGTTTTTCGTTAAAGTGAATAGTATCATGGGGTTTTCGTTAAAACTCCCTTAAATTATTCCTAGGTGTGCCCGCAAATCCATTTCAGGTTGATTGTGATTCGTGAGGCTCACACTTTGGATTTACATTAATGATAAAAACTTACAAATATTTATGTTTTGGGATCAAATCTTTTTTACGCTCAAATTTGTACCAACAATAGCGTTTTGGGATCAACCTTCATGAGAATTAGGGCCGTTAAGATTGCTCAAGAAGTGCTTCAAGTAAAAACATGTTGAAATTATTATTAAAAAAAAAAAACCTTAAAAGCAAAAAGCACTTAGAGTGCTTCTTAAAAGAAAGTGATTCTCTATAAATTGTTTTTATTTAATAGAACTTCTGTCAATAGTAAAGTTTGGTTTGGTCTTTGGTATATGAACCAGAATAATGCTTTCATACTACACATTACTACACGATAATGCTTTTAAGAAGAGTCGTTTAGCATGTGCTTTTCTATAAAGCATTTTTAAGAGCCATGATTATTATTACATCTTTTTAATAATTATAGTAAAAAAGGCTTTTGGTTCTCGTAAATTGTTTTGGCTCTACTAAAAGTAAATATCAAACAAACCTCTGGATCGAATGTGAGAAGTGTGGAATCACTAATCAAGTTGGTAAGGATAATATTTTTTTTGTTTATGGGCAAATTTTACCTAATTTTATTTATTTAATATTTGATGTTACTATGAATTTTTTGTTTTCCTTTTGAAATTGTCATATTTTTCTTAGTTTAGTTTTACCATGGTATTTCTACTTTATTAAAATCCTAACGATTTTTCTGCTAGACTTCATAAGTTTTATTTTTGTAACAGTTCGATCGCAACATATCTAATAGAAGAAAAACCGTGATGTTAAATTGGTAAAGGTCAAAATGAAAAAAAATAAAATAAAATAGACAAGGCCCTTTTAATAATTTAAAATACGGGAGACCCGCATTTAAATTCCAAATCTACAAAAGTTCTCATTCACTCATTTTCTATAGAAAATAAATCTCCACAGAGGGAGAGGATGAAGTTGAAATTCCCCAAGCTCACAAGGAATAGAGAGACGCAACAAGAAAATATATATGAGGTATATATGTATATAAGTAGTTTTTCAAAGACATTTATATATTATATACATAAATAAATGAGATTGTGTGTGGTTAGAGTAGATGGTCATTTTGGTTCTGGTCTGAGAGTTGATTTGAATGCCATTTGCTTGAAAGTTAGGGCTTCAATTGAATCGAATCGAATCGAATCGAATCGAAACGTGCAGCAGCATCGCAGGACATTGGACTACCAAGTGTTTGTTTGGGTTTCGATTAGATTAGATTAGGGTTGGGGCTTGGGACGGACGATTGCCTCGGCGAACGAACGAATGGAGGATGGAAGGGATGAAGGGGCAGTTCTGAAATCAAAGGCGCGTAATTTTCAACCGACATGCTTTTCTTCTCGTCTCTTGATTTGATTACTTGATTTTGTTTTGTATGATCGGATTACTTGCTGAATTGATGATTGGATTGATTGGCAATGGGCAGTGGCTTTGTATTGGGAATTTTGGATTTCATGGTATAGGGTTTTTGGGTCCTGATAGAAAACTCTTTTCTTTAATAATTTAATTTGCGTTTGGTTTGCATCTTCACAGCTGCATTAGCCTCTCTCTAAATTGATTTACTTTTCACTTTTCATGCAGTAATTGGAGTCCGCACTCTGTTATTGGGTACCGGAGATTGGGCTTAATGTAATTCTGGTTATATCGCAGCAGTTTGGAGTTTTGAGTTTGGAGAGGGAGTGATTGCATGCAAGGGCCGGCCTGTTGATCATGATATTCAGAGGACTATGGTGAGATGACTCTCGGTAATTTGCCTTCTTTCTTCTTTGTTTATTTTCAGTTTTCTTTTCCTATATCATGCAGTAGCCCTTATTTCAAAGAAAGTAGGCAATTAAACTTCAGCTTTTTCGTTGACCATCCGACGACCATTAGGGTTTTGATAATTTCACTAGCCATTTCTCGCTTATTAGGAGTGTGTTGTAATGGATGATTGAATTCAGATTTTAGGAACATTGGAGGAATTTCCCTTATACATTAATCTAACCATAAATTTGAACGAGGAAATTGGAGAGACTGAGAAATTCCAAAATGATACAACTTAAAATGATGGAATTCACTGTTCTAGAATTTGTCAAATTTTTTGTTTGGCTAACCTAAAGTGTAATGGGATTTAAAGATGGAATTTTATGTTTTGTTCTTTTATAGCCACCAATTTGTAAATGTGGGGTAGTGTTTGGTAGATGTGTTCAGGGTGGAAGTGATGGTGGTGATGAACAGGTAGTGGAGGTCATGGCTATGGCGGTGTACATAGTTGTTTTTCTTAAAATACTCACTCTTTTGAAATTTTAGAAATTACAACTATTTAGATGGAAAATTATGAACTTCAAATTATACATCTCTTTGTTTATTATAAATCCAAACAAGGGAATGGTCGTATATCAATTTAAAAGTTCTCTCCTTGTTCCAAATTCCAAGTTTAGTAATTTTCATTTGTGGGAATATTACCGGCCAGTTGAAGGGATTCTCACATGCAGCTTCCTGCATATGTTTTTTTTTTTTTTTTTTTTTTCCTTACTCCCTTAAGCTGAGAGTGACATTGAGTGTGGGATTTGTCTCAGTTATTTGATTTTTACGTTGCCCATGCTCTGATACGGTCAGTGCTGCAAAGTCAGGATTTTCCTATAACTTTTTAATCCTCCATTGTTAATTTAAGTATTGCTTCGACTACTAATTTATTTCTTTGTATTTATTAGGTGTCATCTAAATTTTTAAAAGAGTTTGGTAAGCATTCCAGAGGTGGGAAGGTTCATATTAGTGGCGAGTCTGGGACTTGCAACTTGTGCTCTGCTCCCTGTTCATCTTGTATGCATCCTAATAGATCTTTTATGGGGTCAAGGGCTGATGAATTTTCTGATGAAACCTGTCGTGTTAATGCGGCTAGTCAATATTCTATCAATGTGGGAGATACTTCATCTTCTTTTAAGAGAAAAGCATGTGACAGTTTACAACATACCACCAGTGAGACAAGTAACCTGCTTAGCGTTAATTCAAGTCATGATTCTTTGTCTGAAAATGCTGAAAGCAAAGCAACCATGAGGTCTTCTGATACATCCGAAAATGCTGTTGAAGTCCATGATGATAACATTTCATGTATAAGCAGAGCCAATGATGCAAATCTGGCAGTCAATAACCATAACAGGAACGTAGAATGGAAGAATTTGTCTTGTAGTTTAGCTTCAGCTGGTAGTATAGGGACAGAAGAATCTGGAAAGGCACATAAGTCAGTCTTGTCAGAGATGGTAAAACCTGCAGATTCTGGTGATAGCACAAAAAAGGTGCAAACTCTTGCTTTTACTAACGGATTGGTCATCTCTTTCCTTTTATGCAATTTTGTACTGATTTAGGAGAGGATGCATCTCTTATCATATGCAGGGAAAACTGCCAGAATTTTTTGGACATGCTGATTCATCATTTAAGAATGAGTCAGATATTATTGCTGGCCAGAAATTCGTTTCTTATAAAAGTTTAGGGGTCCCTACAAAATTGTGTCCAAAGATAGAAGTAGAGAGTAACGGACAAGACCCAAAAGATGAAGCGTCAAAATGTTTGGATCATGGTGACAAAGATGTTATGTCGAATGAGTTGGCCGAAGTAGCTGACATGCAGCCCTTGCAATCTGCATCTGGGGATGACAGTGATGAATCAGACATTGTGGAGCATGATGTGAGTTCCCTCCCATCCCCCATAAAATTTGTATGTATGACTTGTTTGCAGAAATTCTTGTTTATTCTTTGTGTCTCTTCCCCCTCAATATTTTTTCTGGCTTCACGTGTCTCCCTATAAGGTTTCATATAAAATGATATTTTCTTGGCAGTAGTCTGAAGATTTGTAAATACGCTTCTTGATTTATGTTGTCGTTGTAACTTAATTGTTTGATCAAACCTAATGTTGATTAGCATATTTCAAGATAATAAAGAGAAAACAAGTATTTGCAGCTTTTTCAGTGTCATTAAGAAAACATCCCCCTTTATTTGTTAAAAATTTGTAAATGTTTGCTATTTTCATGCTAGAACATCACATTTTAATTTGAAGGATGTTACCCCAGCGGATCGGTGCTCATTATGAGGGGTATGTGTGATGTATTCATCTGTATTGAGGTCTAATTATCTTATGCTTTAAGTCAGAGATAGTAGACTTTGGATGGTTGCATCATGTTAAAGACAAGGAAGGGTTGTCTATCCATTTTTGTTATTGGCTCCTCTTGGAGACTCTATGAATGCTTCAGTTTTATCTTTTTTAGTTTTATCTGTGGGTGACATGCTTTATAGCTTCTCATTTCCTGTATTGGCTTCTTCACTTATGAGCTGAAAAACTAAAAACTGTTGCCTTTTCTTTGGGGTCATAAACAGGTAAAAGTATGTGATATTTGTGGGGATGCAGGTCGAGAAGATATGCTTGCCATGTGTAGTAGGTGCAGTGATGGTGCAGAACACATGTAATAGTCTTTCATCCTATTTTTGCTGTCAGGATTTTTCTTGTGATATTTTATGTTCTCATGCTTTTGATCAAAATTTTCTAAACATTATTATTGCTGAAAGCAGCTATTGTATGCGAAAAATGCTTCGGAGAGTTCCTAAAGGTCCATGGCTGTGTGAGGAATGCAAGTTTACCGAGGAAACTGACAACCAGAAGCAAGGTAAAGCAGATTGAATTATATTAGTTTAACACATGCTAATGTGCTGGTACTTAGCTGTGAAATGCATAATCTTTTTCTGTATTTGAATTCTAAAGGTTCAGATATGGAGGTGAAAAGAAAGGAGAAAGCGATTATGAGTACACAATTCTCTAATAAGAGACTTGCAGAAAACATAGAAGTGGCTCCTTCTGTGAAAAGGCAGGGTCTTGAAATGCGGGTGGGATCACCAAAGCCATCTAGCCCTAAGAGAATGGGTGCTCTATCACGCGAGTCTTCATTCAAAAGCTTAGATAAGGATAGGTTGAGGCCAGCTTATCAGACTTCTCAGGGTACTAATAATATATCAGAAACTGCACGTTCTCCTTCAAATGGCATAGGGGCCAAGGGTGAGTAGTAATTGCTGCAGGATACATGTTTCATGCTCCCTCTCTACCCCTCTTTTTATCTATAGCAACTCTTTTGCTTTCTGATGTCTAGGTGGGGTTGTTGTTTCCCATTTTTGCATTTTTTAGAGTTCTATATTAAGAAAGAACAACAGTTCATCGTATTTCTGCCTGCAGGTACATTTTCAAAGTCAAATTCGTTCAACACGTTAAATTCTAAACCAAAAGTTAAACATGTAGATGAAGTTGTTCCTCACAAGCAAAAGGGTTTTAAAGAACATGCCTCCCTTGATATGAAGGAGAGGGTGGTGCCCAGAATTATGGGCAAGTCTGTGTCTTTCAAGTCTGCGAGCTCAGGGCGTTCGAATGTTTCTGAATCAAAAGTTAAAATGCTCTCATCAAAGTTTAGCCATGTTGCAGATCTTAAAGGATTGAAACAGGCAAAAGAGCGGAGTGCCGTTGAAAGAAAAAATTTGTCCAAACTAGACCGTCCCATGGCTAATTTTACGACAGCTAATTCTGTTGTCTCAACTCCTAAGAGTGACCTAGCATCTCGTGGTGAAACTAGTTTGCTTTCATCTGTGAGCAATCGTGAGCCAAAGGTTGCACTACCTGATGGAAAATCAAGTTCATCAAAATCTAGTGTAACTCGTGAAGGTTTTGACACTCAAATTACTTCAGGTAAATCTTTTCCTTCTTGATTGTGAAATTGGGCTAGTTCTGTACTTCTGTGTTCTTCAAGCTCGAGGTTTTGCCTTACTTTTATGTTTCTTTGTATGGTTTGTTTGATGGTTATGTATCTTGGACTAGATAGTGTTAATAACCTAAAGTATCACTGTGTGTTTTCCATTGCAGGTGGAGGTTCATCTATGAATGGAATGTCTAGTTCTGCTTCTGAACAAAAGTTAAACCATGTTAGCTTTAAGGATGAATCCTTATCCAGCTCCGTGACTGTTGAGAAATTACACTGTAATGTAGATGGAACATCAGAAGATGTGTTACCACAATCAGGGGAAATGATAGATCAGGATGATAAAGCCAGGGAGAGCTCTGTTCGCTGTACGCCTGCTGTTGTAGCTAGTCCAAAATGTAAAGAGATAGGAATTAACGCGGAATTTGGTAGACCTGTAATTTCACAGGCTTCTGGTACTGATGCTTCTGCTCCGAGAGGTTCTAGGGAGGAGATCCAGAGAGGTAACCGGTTGAAAGATGCTATTCATGCAGCTTCACTTAGAAAGTCTGAAATATACAGAAAGAAAAGAGTATTCGATCAGTCTGATGAGTCTTCAACACCGAACATGGACTCGAGTTATGAAGTAGCTGCTCAAGAGCAATCACCTGACGGACGTGCAATCCTTGGGACTTCTACTTCTGACGCTTCCAAGAATACAACTGTCAATAATTTAAAGCAGCTTACAGTGCAGCCCATTGATTCTGGGTTCCCTTCCAAAGTGGCATACTCTGTATCTGTTGTTCCTGGCAAGCCTACAGTGAAAGATTTGCATAATCATGCTTCAGGGGCGATGTCCGTTCTTGTGAAGACAACAGCCATTCCAGAATATGAATACATCTGGCAGTATGGTTCTCTTGGTTTTTATTAGTTATCAAATCTTGTCTGCTTCATATTCTACATTTTCTTTCCTTTTCTTTCTGGTGTTAGTTTTCTCTTTTTTCCTCTTCTTTTGTTCCATTGACAATGTCTTACAAGATAGGCTTATCTTATTTTCATGCAGGGGAAGTTTTGAAGTGCAGAGAGGTGGAAATTTTATGGATTTATGTGGTGGAATTCAAGCTCACTTGTCCACTTGTGCATCACCAAAGGTCCCTGAAGTGGTAAACAAATTTCCACACAAAGTTTCTCTGAATGAAGTTCCTCGCCTGAGTGTATGGCCATCACAGTTCCGTCAAAGTGGCGCTAAAGAAGATAATATTGCACTTTATTTCTTTGCTAAAGATCTTGATAGGTAGTGAATTAGTGATAGACATACACTTTCATTTAATATTTTCAAAGTCTTGTTATTTCCACAACATTTTTTTTCTATATTTCCTATTATGCAGTCGTTTCAATTTTTGATGCAGTTATGAAAGACACTACAACAGCCTGTTGGATGCTATGGTCAAGAATGATCTAGCCCTCAAAGGGAATTTTGATGGTGTTGAACTTCTGATATTCCCATCCAATCAGCTTCCTGAGAAATCACAACGTAAGGAATTCTGAAGTTTCATTACATTGGGTTAGGTGTTCTACCCAGTGATAATATGTTTGATGCGGTTGTGCTGTGTGTAAGTTATGGCTTAAACTGCTTAATGCTTAAATAAGTTCTGATGCTAATATTGCGAACCTGTAATTATGGAGCATATATAGAAATATGGATAATCTTCATGTTCTGTAATCTGTATGATGCTGTCTTCTTTTAAATAATTGGCTGCTTCTCTCGTCTTGCTGATGTTTTTGCCTTTTTGGTCCTGTCCTCAAGTGCTTTCAGCTTGACCTCATTTTTGGTTATTGGTGCAGTAGTTGCTCTTTATTGTCAACTGTTTGTGGCAATAGCATTGTTCTTGCTGACCTAGAGTCATACTGTCTGCTGAAATCTGTTTTCTGTCATTGGCAGGTTGGAATATGCTATTTTTCCTTTGGGGTGTGTTCAGGACAATAAGGGTGCATTGTTTAGATTTTACCGAGACATGTGTTCCTAGCTTGAGCAACTCATTTCATAAAGCTCCTACTGATGGCATGACATTGTCCGAGAACATATGTATACCTAAGCATATAGATGAATCTTCTCCTTCTGACAGATCTTTTGATGTTCCCTCTGCTTCCAATGCCTCTCTGCATATGGCCCCCACAGTTACCAAGGATTGTGAGAACAAAGATACTTATCCTGAAGAAGTGCGTTTAGGTTCAAAAGTGAACTTGGCAGTACAGGATTGTAGGGTTGATTCCAACACAACAAACAATGCCGGCTTGTCTGAAGGAGTTGAATACATCACTCCTTGCCTGGTAACTTTCTTGTTCTTTTTCCTTTTTTCCAGAATGTATAAGGTGCATCATGGTGGTTGTTGTCCTTGATTTTTGTATTTCAGTCCCTCATTCGGGGTGTGAAACCATATTGTGGCTTGGCTGGCCTCTCTTTCTCTCTCATGCTGAGAGATTAATTTCTTTCAGTGTTTTTCTTTGCAGTGTGGTTGTATCTTTCTAACATCTGTGCTAGACTTCATTGATGTTATCAATCATATGGTTGCACCACTTGTTTCCTTTCACTCTTAAAAATGTGAAGATGAACAATTTTGACCAGTGTTGCTATACTTTTTGAGATGTTTTTAGATTATGATGTTCTGCATTTATTCTCGCCAGTGGTCAAGACCTAAATGACATTATTTCTTTAGTCAAAAGATCCTTATTTGCTTAGTCCATGCACTTTGGTGTAGAAGTATAGATGGCATTACTGATGTCACAGAACTTGACTCCACAATGATCATCCATTGGTCTGAGAATGTTTATTGATGCCCGTGCTATGTGTTGACTCGCTGAGTGATATGTCCTATGATGTACTCTACTCCACTAATTAGCTGTGTTATAGAGGGATAATTTATTGGGAAGGTTTGGTATTTTAAGCTTGGCCCTCGTTTCATGGTTCAATTTACTTACCTAGTCAAAATTTGTTTCTTAAATGTTGGTACTGTGATGTGTATATATTTTTGGGTCATTGAGATTTGTGTGTGTGTGTGTGTGTGTGTATTTACTAAAGGGTTATTGTCTCACATTCTGCAGCAGGAAAGTTGTCTTCGAGAAAGCAGAGTTGGTAAAGAAATTAAGTCTTCTATTCCAACAACTGGGTCAAATAGCTCCAACAAGGGTGAGAAGAGGCAAGTGCATTGGGTCACTTCTGTTGATAGGGAAGATACTGATTCTCTGGAGATTCGTCTTGTTTCCAGTCGAGAGGTAGCCGTTTCTAGGAGTGTTGGGGATGACAGATTTCCAGATAGAAAGAAAAGGGTTGGTATCGCAGGAGGGGTTGAGGAGGTGATTCTGGACAGAGTGAGGATGGATAAAGCTGATTTTAAACAAGAGAGGGAATTGAGGAGAGATTATGGATATAAGGAATCAGAAGCAGCCTTGGTGAGAGACTTGACAGCCAGAGTCAACTCTTGTCAGCCTAGTGATAGAAAACACCCAGACATACCTATTTCAGAGAGAACAACTTCTGCAGCCACAACTCAAGAAATGCCATGGAATGAGGTGAATATCACACAGATGGATGTCGAGATTGATAGGAAGAAGCCAAAAATCGGTTCAAGTGGATTTGATGGCTGTAGCACTTCTAGAGGTACAGAAGCTGTGGTTGAGGACAAGAGATGCTTTGAAGCATGTGAGGAGAAAGTTATTCCAGAGGACTTGGGAAATACTGAAAGGTACTTCTTTCCTTTGGATTCACGTCATGTACAGCATTTTGGGCCGGTTGGCAACCCGGTGCCATGGAAAGATTTCTCATCAGGGTATGTGGATAAGACTCGCGAAGGGTTCCCAAGTCTCGAGCTAGCTCTAGGGGGAGAAACAAAACCACAAAATAAGGGAATACTGCCCTTCTTTGTTGGGTTAGCAGACGAGAAAGTTAACAACCAAGATAAGCCCTTAGAAGCAGCGGTGGTGGATGAGAAAGATGATGACGTGTCTGCGTCACTTTCCCTTTCCCTTTCATTCCCATTCCCAGACAAGGAACAACCTGGGAAACCTGTTTCAAAACCGGAGCAGCTTCTGCCTGAAAGACACCATGTGAATACATCACTGCTGCTCTTTGGGCGCTTGCCAGACGAATGAAGTGAAGATGAATTGCTGCGTTATGTACATTACGTTGCGTTTGAAATGCATGTGGCAATCGTGGTTGATCTTGCCTGGTTGCCGTCGTTCATCTTTCTCAAATATAGGATTTGCTGGTACTTTTTCTTAGTATTTGAATACTGTTTTTAGATGTTTGGTAATTGAGTGCGTTACTATTACTGTTACGGCTGTTTGTATATAAAGAGAAATAAGCCACCATAGTTTTAAGAACCATTAGGAATTTGAAACCAATGTGTTGCTGAATCTTCCAAGTTTTGACTCCTACGTTTTCTTCTTCTTTCGTCTTTTGAATCTTTGATGCGTCTGCTAACTACGATGTATTTTGCCGATCCAATCCTGTCCAACCGTCCAATCCAATGGATGCCTTTATAACTCAAGGACAGCAGTAATTAGCCGTACTTCGGAACGTCGAAACAAATTTAAACTCCTTTTTACTAAACAAACTAAAGTTATTTCCTTGTTACTATTTCATCATTTTGCTTCCAGAAAAAGGAACTGAACGTTTAAAAATATGCATACCATAAGTGCATTATCAAACCATGTTGCATCAATCATCAACTAGTACAATAATCTAGTAATATTATTTTTCACTAATAAGTTGTAATCGACAAATCTCAAATCAATAGTAATATTCTCTTTCACTTGTAAGTTATAACTCAAGGACAACACTTACAAGTCTCAAATCAAGCTCGACTCACTTCATTCAATTCAATTATCAAAAAGAAAAAGAAAAAAAACAATGAATCCAATTAAGCCGAATCGGTGTCCGAGGGGATGGCCCGTGGAGGGTGGCGCGAACGGGGGCGGAAGAATCCAATTAAGCTTTGCTGTATAACTTTAAAAACTGTGATTGCTTCCGGTATTGCCCTCCGTTGTTGAGTTATTGTGTGCGTACAGGCAAATTGAAATTCCCTTGTCAAAGCAACAGGGGCAATTAGGGAAATAAAGTGATTCAAATGTGTACCCTAAGAGTGTTTATCATAATTAATTACAAGACGGGCGGACTATAATTAATATGCAACGCCCATTTCTTGCAGCTTCTCTCCCTGTAATTTCTGAGTGTGTCTTTAAAATCTAATGGCGATCTGATTTGCTCCTCTATCCACCTCATTCGCAGGTATGTGACTCAATCAGAAATCTCGAATAGCAGATTCTTATTGTTAATTAATTTATACAACAAACAACAGTGGCAATGTATTATGTATCTGTAAATTGCAATATCGTCTGTGACTCTCTGTGTTGTTTAGGCTGATGCTCTAGTTCGCCGTTCGTGCCGAGTACAGGTTATATTCCATTTCCATACCAATTCCAATTTCTCAATTGCTCTCCGTTTTATTCCATTCCTTTGTATGTGCTGCACTGCAGTGACGACAGTAGAGGCGGCGGCGGCGGTGCTGATTTCGTCGCTGGTTTTGTGTTAGGAGGTGCTGTCTTTGGGACTTTGGCTTACGTTTTTGCTCCACAGGTGCTTCCATATTATCCCACATATAACTCTTCTGAGCTTCAGTATTCATCGTGTTTCGATTTGTGTTCATCATATTTATTTATTAATTTATTTTCCTAAATATACGCTTTTACACATATTCAACACCTAAGTTCCTTACCCATGGATGGAATGTAGTGGAATCTGTATGCTTACCAAAAGAGAACTGAGTAATATTGTCCTAATTACCATGCTTCCTTGGAGTAATCATTGCTAAGATTTTTTTTTTTTTTTTTTTTTTTGTTTTTGAATATTATTTTTGTAGTGCTCTAAACATAGAAGAATTCTTTGGTAGAGTAAATCCATTATTTGACTGTTGTAGGATGTTACTTTTATATCCTTTCCCTGTAGTATTATGTGATTTACTATACTGTTGATGCAAGCAAAGAGATCACTGTAATGATGCTCTACTGCAGAAATTTGAAATTTGTTGCACCAACTTTGTCTGATGACATGCCCAGTCATAATTGATCACGTAAGTTTAGATTTTAGATTCCCATGCTCCCATTGATTTCAGGATGCAAACTGCTCCGTATGAATGAAAAGATTGACAACTTGTGCTCCTGCTCCTTATCCGCAGATTACTATTATCTGTCTGTCAACATTTAGTGCTCTTTATATGGTCTTGATTCCTGTTGGCTACATGTTTTCGCACAAAGACCCTTAATCTTGTGTTTTGATGAATGATTTCCTGGTACCAAGGGGTTTGAAATGCACTGCAAAACATTAGATAGAGGGATTTGTAAATGACTACTAGAAAGGAGCCATTTGAAAATTCTTTGTGGAGTGACTTTGTAATGCTCTTGTAGTGCATTTTCAATCGCCTTATCTAATGTTTTGTAGTGCATTTCTTGCTAATGTTGACTAAATCCCTTGATACAAAACCCTCATCCAGTCATGCCTTGAAGTATAGGATGACTATTCCGCATCTGCTTTTTCATATGGGTTTTTATTCTGGATTTCACTTTTGTCTTATGCAGATTAGACGATCTCTACTTAATGAAGATGAATATGGATTCCGGAAGGCAAGAAGACCTATATATTACGATGAAGGTTTGGAGGTAACTGGGACATGGATCCCGAGTCTTTACATTTAGCTCTGGTGCATTTACGTGCATTTAGAGAAATCTAAATCATTTGATTGATCTAACAGAACTAAGTCTTCCATATCAGCATAATTCTTTTAAATTAAAAACTTCCGTTTTTTGTTAAAAAAAACTCAGGTTTTGTACCGTATCACTCACTACTTTCTTTTTAAGTTATTTTTGTTTTGACTTTTAATTTTGCCCAGAATCCCCACTGCCTCACAATATAAATTTCTTCATCTCCCAACTCACTGCACCCGATCCAAGCAAAGCCAAAATCCACTTATTCTTTGGTTTATATAATAATTATTTTGTTCATGAAGATCTTTTGAATCCCAATGCAATTGAGATTTAAATCTCTTCAAATTTCCCAACTAAGCAAGTCAACAGGTTTAGGAAATAATGGGTGGGCAAGGCCGACCCCTTTTTTGCGATCAAATAAATTATAGAAGAAAACTAGTCAATCATTGTTAGATACGTCTTTAAAAGCTTTTCAAATGTATGAAAGATTGAGAAAGCTAAAAATTGAAGAGATGGACAAACATATGAAAAATTAAAATGGAAAAAGAAAAGGAATATGACTTTACTGTTCGGTTTTCGACTAGTGAGACGGGAGAAAGAGTAGGAATTTGTTTTCTTACTGGGAAAAGATGAACAATCAACAAGGAGCATGGAGGGTAGAAACAAAATAGAACTCATTAAAGAGGGGGAGTGGTAGTAAGTGATACGGTACAAAACATGAGTTTAAATGTAATACAATTATTCTGATGTGAAATAGTGGATTCCGTTAGATGAATCAAATGCTTTAGATTTCTCTAAATGCAGAGACTTGGGATCCCTATGACATCCGCCCTTTCCCACATGTTGGATATGCAATCCATTAAAAAAAAAAAAAATTCCCTTTTTTTTGGCTCAAAAAAATATTAACTCATTTTCATTTTTCTGGAAAGCAGAAGACTAGGCAGACATTGAATGCAAAAATAAGCCAGCTCAATTCAGCCATTGACAATGTGTCTTCTCGTTTGAGAGGTGGGAACAATGATGCGCCCACTGTGCCAATAAAAATTGATCCTGAAGTAGAAGCTACCATGTGAGATTTGTTTCAGTCTCTTGAGGTACCAATGGTGCCTAATTAATGGGGTTTAAAACTGGATGTGTAACCATGTGATCTTGCCATAATTGTTTTGGAGGATGTTGTTTATTTCAGTACTTTGGTTATAGTAGTCAGACTTTGCAAAGGCTGCCATTTCAATCATAATTGTCATTACAAGTTGGAGGATTAATAAATGGATTTCTAGCCTTTTGGAGTTTGTACGTAATGGATAAATTCCTAGTTCAGATGTCTTCTGATTGAGCTGAACCAAGTAACAATTTAGTATATTTTGTTTCACATGAACATGATTGATCTTTTCAAGTGCTGAAGACGTAGCTGATAGGGTATTTGGCTTTAATTGAAATAGTCCTGTGCAAGGCTTTGGTCAAGTTTAGAAAACAGGCCAAAAGAAGGGCAGCTCGATCGCCTTAGTGGTGTTGGGAGTTGTACTTCTCAGTGTCGAATAACATCTCGCTAGTTTTCTTCCAGCTGGCCATGTGTGATCTTTATGTATTCTTTAGTTGCAACGTAGGATTAGGATTTATCCTTCTCTGTTATTTTTTGCTAGATTGGAGAGCTGCAGTTATTTTCGGAACCTTAGGGCTTTGACTTGATTCTTCTAAGGTAGGTTGAGTTGGGGCTTACTTTCCGGAGTTTCTGGTTGCTGGTTGTACTTATCTATCTGTGTGACTATTCGAATATTGTGATACGGGCGAACATTAGATGATGCTTATATATTTCACCACTTATTCAGATTCTAGAGATCCGAAAACATATCAATGTTCGTTTATTCCTTGTGTCGACAATACATATGGGCTCGAATGAAGTCATTTATTTGTAACAAGATGCATACAGGCAAGCAAGGCCATCAAATCTTGATAAGAACCTTGACGCAATCAGGATGCCTTAAAAGCTCGAGTGCTTGGTTTATGTCTAGCAGAGGAACTTCATGAGTCAAAAGTTCGTCGAGCTGCATATCCTGTGGGGAAAATCAATTTTAAAAACAAATGAAAACGGAAATTGTCAATCACAATCCTCATATCTAGCGAGGACTTTGGGTTAGGAGCTAGTACTTCACCTTGTTCATCCATTTGTCGATTATAACGGGAAGGTCGGTCTTCGGTTTGAGCCCTCCAAATATGGAGCCTTTCAAGGTTCGTCCACACAATAGGGGAAGGGAATTAATTTGAACGCTTGTTGCAGTCGAGGTTCCAATCACTATTGCCGTTCCTGTTCCCTGATACAAGCACAACCATGCATGCAATCAAGCAACAGATAAAAAAGATGAAATTAAATGAACAGATTTCGTACTCCTCGTATGGAAAAACAAAATGATAAAAAGAAAAGAAAAAAAGAGTAGAGTATATACCAATTTTGTGGCTTCAAGCGCTTCATTGATGAAGGGGGCAAAGCCAGTGCACTCGAAGCAATAATCAACACCCATTCCGGCTGTTGAGTGTTTGATCAGCTCAGAAACCGATTTATGATCATCGTCATCGTCGGGGTTTATAAAATCAGTCATTCCGAATGCTTCTCCTTTTCCTCTTTTCCTCTCATTTTTGTCGATGCCAATGATCCTACCCGCACCTTGCGCTCTAGCCCCCTCAACGGCCTGTCGCCAGGCCATTTAATTAATTAGTTGTTTACAGCTGATTACTCGGATGAATACAATAGTTAGTCATTTAATTACTAGTAAATGTCATTACATAGTACTGGTACTTACCCCTAATCCAACAGCACCAAGACCAACGACGGCGACAGTTGATCCCTTTTCAAGCTTTGCTTCCTTCCAAGGAGCCCCAAATCCAGTAGAAAATCCGCACGAGAGGAAGCTTGCGTGGGGGAGACTAGGACTCGTCGTACTAATACCAGGAAGCTTGAGGAGGTAGTTAACATTAACCACCATGTACTCGGACAATGTGGAGCAAGAAAAGAGGTGGTAGAGCTTTTGTCCGGCAACGGACATTCTCGAAGTGCCATCCGGCATTAGACCGCTGAAGGATAAAGGATTTTTCAGGCACAAGTTTGTCTTTCCCGACACGCAATTCTCGCATTCTTCGCACTCTGAGACAAACGTTGGAATCACCACGTCTCCTCCGTTTATGTTTCTTACATCCTCCCCGATGCTCTCCACCACACTGCATGTGCGCGCAAATATGCATGCAGCAAAATTAGTTGGCATATACAGGGTTAAGATCCACGCTTTTGACACACATTGTGATATCTATTTTGTAGGGCTGATTTTATGATGTATTGCAACTCTCCGAACAGTCTAAATTTTAGTACATTATTTATGGACTATCATTGCAAAAAATTAGACAAATCTAAAATTATTAAGGCATACGAAGTGAGCCCCACAAAAACATGTGTCAAAATATGTGTAAAAAAGTGTGTCTCTATATATATATATATAAATGAATAATGAACAATACTACGTATGTACGTACCCAACGCCTTCGTGACCAAGAACTCGAGGGAAGAGAGGCTGAAAAAAAAAGCACACCCGCAGGCCCTCTTAATTAATTGTCAAAATATTTTCACAAGACCATCTTAAATTAAGAAAGAAAATAAACCCTAACTACAAGATCAAATTAATTAAGTAAACGATATAATGATTATTACTGTTATAAATTAAGGGATGAATATTGAGTTGAGGTAGTAATAGTAATTACAATTGGGTGTCCTTTGGAGATCAAGATATCAGTGTGACAGAAACTGGCATAGAGCATCTTCACCCGAACTTCAGACCTCTTTGGAGGCTCTACCTCTATCTCTTCCACCTTCCATGCTTCTCCTACTCCCCAGCATACCACCGCTGCATGCATGCGCCACCACATCACATTTAATTAATTATTATATGTATTAATGAACTTAATTATATATATTTGTATGCATATTATATATGCAATACCTACTGCGTGCAGGCCGTAATTCATTCATTAGGCAATAGACATACCTTTGCATGTTATGACTTGTGATGTGCGGCTCCTCTCTGATATTGATGACATTGTATTTCTGATCGAATATAAGGATCAAACAGGAATCGACATCTGCATGTATATATAGGATTCTGAGTTTAATTTAATTAGTCCCGGTCATGAAAAGCGTCGGAATAAAATATTAATACTCCATATGGAGGCTGATAAGCGATCCCTCCCATACGCCCAGTTGCGATATGAACGCTCTTTGTCTGTCCGTCATCCATGGGACCAGTGTTGAAATATTAATGTAAAGTTGTATTAATTGTTAATGCAACTAGAACTGGGAATTGTGGCGTGTGAGAGAAGTCCTACAAAGGAAAAACTATCGTGTAAAACCCTTGAGAGAGGGAGAACAATGTCTCTCTCCACTGGGAAAATACAAACGGATGGCTAAGAGCTCCCTTTACTAAATTGTTAAAATATTTCTTCTTCTCTTCCTTGTCAAAATTCAAACAACCAGGACTAATTAATATGCAGTAACTATGATAAGTACGTAATTGAACTACTGTTAATCCTTTTTAATAACAACGACTAATGGAAACTTGGAAACCAAATTATTAATTCATCTGGATCGGCGGCTGTCGACCGATCGAATTGAATTGGATAGACTTCTACACTTTTAAATTTTAATTGTTTCTCTGACTTTGACTGACTGACATCATGCATGCATAACATTTACGTATGTTCTTAGTACAATAATGTTTAAGTTGTATGTAGGGTCCAACGGACCATGCAAAGCAATTATGCGACCACATTCAAGTTGAGAAGGTCAGAGATTTTTTTAACGCGTTCGATAAATATGCACATGTACCGTAGGATACTTTAAAAAATAAATTTTTTTATTTGTATAATAATATATAACGTATTATCTCATATTTAAAAAATAAAGATAAGCACATTTCTTACATGAAGAATTATGGGAAATACCATAAACAAAGCAGCATGGGAAATACCATAAACAAAGCAGCATGGGAAATACCATAAACAAAGCAGCATGGGGAATTCCTTTAACAAAGCAGTATGGGGAATCCCATTAACAAAGCAGCATGGGGAATTCCTTTAACAAAGCAGTATGGGGAATCCCATTAACAAAGCAGCATGGGGAAGAAAATATAAAAAGACTCCTTAAACAAGAAGAAGATAAGCACAACTCTTACATAGAGTAGGAACATAAATGTTTCTATAAGTAAAAACTAGCTATCTAGCCAAAACGCTACCAAAAAATCTACCTTAACAGGGGCTATTTTCACCCCAGCTTGGAAATAGCCCCTACAACCAAGAAGGGGGACAAGGGATTCCATCCCTAGACAAAACACCAACAAGAAAGGGGTGGGGCACATAGTCCCATCTCGAAGAGCACACCCCTCCGTATCACTAACGATGCAGCCATATGAGCCTGCTTTGTTTGCAGATCTAGGAGTAGGAATCCAGTTCCAACGAAGAGAAGACAACAAGCAAGCATGTCTCCTTATTTCTTCCGCAATTCTAATGAAAAGAAAAGAACAAACAAGCATGTCTCCATAACATTTTTGCATCATTTTCCTAAGCCACCCTTGATTGGTCATGCTATTATTGCCTTCTTTTTATGTTCCACGACCCCCACCCCCTACAACCATTGGCAAAGCTACAACATGCCTAAGAGCACTTCCACCGTGTGCTCCAGCCCGAGGGACAGGCTCAGGAACAGGGCTTGAATACCCGAGTGATGAAGCCCAGCGTGTGCTGGTGAGCGAGCCCGAGCAGGCCCGAGGGAGAGGCCCGACGATTCGTGCCGTCCCGAGCGCCCGAAGGGAGTATGACATGGGTTGACGTTAGCCACAATATAAAATTAATAAATATTAAAAAAAAAAAAAACCCAAGCTTCAAACTTAACGGCTCTCATCGGAGTTTGTTGCTAAGGCTGATGATACACCCACAGACAAATGGCAGAGACTAAACCCAAGGGTTTCAACTCGAAACACATAAAAAAACCAGAGAATAACTCAAGCAATTGAAGTAGGGCAATAACCTCATCTGGGTTTGAGCATTAGAAGCTTGAAGCTCTCAGCTTCAATGGTGGATCACCCAAATGGTGCTCTGATGATGCATGCAAGGATATATTCAAGTTCCTTTCATCCAGGGGATTGAGATTTCAGAGTTTGTTAGTTTGATTTGCTTCGGTTTCGAAGAAGATGAAGGATGAGAGCTCTCGGAGCTGGAGAAAGAGAATGAGAGAGATTAAAGAGATAGAGGTTTCAGAAATGAGAGAGAAGGAGTGTCGGTAGAGAGAGAGAGAGAGAGAGAGAGAGAGAGAGTGTGTGTGTAAGGGAAATGATAGAGGGTATGTGAGGGAACCGGTCAAATGAAAGGGACAAAGAGAGTGCACTGGAAAAAAAAATGAAAGGGACAAAGAGAGTGCACTGGAAAAAAAAAATGAAAAGGAAAAGGAATAGGAAAAAGGGAATAGGAGAAAAATTAAAAATTGTTTTGTATTATTTTATAATTAAAAAAATACTAATATTTTATTGCCTATTGCCAGGGTTATTGAAGTGCAATGGTAGAGATGCAAAAGGCGATTGCTGTTCATTAAGGGCAGTTACTGTTCACTGGGTGGATAACATAGTGTATTGCCTAGGGAGGCCTTTTCCACGGTGGATCTGCTCTAATGTGGCCAGTTCCGCCCAGTTGAAAAAAACTGTAAGAGTTGCTTCCAATAGAAACTCTAAATTTTTATTAAATTAGCAACAATATTAAAAAAACTATTTTAGCTACTGTTGACTCTGAAAATCACAACGCCCACGTGGCGTGCAGTTCGAACAACTGCTAAGCTAACTTTGTTCTTCTTGTGAATATAGTCGTGCCATTGGCGAAACTAGGAATTTTCGAGGAGAGGGACTAAATTTAAAAGCATAATAGGTTCCAAAAAATGTAGGTAATCAAATTCTTTTAGATAATAGACAATATTAATGTTGTTAATAATTTATCAATACAAAAAACTTGCAATTGTTGTCGGTGATGCTTCATATCCTAAAAACATCGCATAATAGGTTCATTATCAATAAAAGCATCTCAATATAAAAATCAAACTATCACACAATTATTATATATCTATTGCAATGTAAACATCTCTCTCAACGGTTCCTGCATTCTGGCGATTTTCAACGATTTCTGTATTTTGGCCACGTCCCACCTTCCATTGGTCCACTCCCAAAGACAGAATCCAACATACGCTAGCTAGCTTCTTTTTATAGAGAAATTTTTAGGAGTGCCTTCCCTCACTCCTTAGGATTTAGTTTTTTGGATATCCTTCAATTTTATATTTCAATAAATATAAAAAACTAAATCCTAATGAGTGAGGGAACACCATGTGTCATGATGTTCCCGGCACTCCTAAAAATTTCTCCTTTTTATGGGTGAACACGCTAGCTCGCTTTTGCTGACCAACGTATGGCGGAAACGACATTACACACATCATAGATCCAAATTCCCAAGTCAAACAAACGTACATGTATACATAAATGGTGCTTTCTTTCTTTTGCTGCCAAGCTTTATGGTGGTTTTGCTAAACATTAATATTTCAATATAAAAGAAAAAAAAAGATTAGACTATATTGGATTAATAGTTCTTACGGTGATAAGTAATCAGAAGATAATTTTTATGGTGAAATGTTTGGATTTAAATCCTTGTAGTGAAAAATTCAGACTTGAATCTTCATGATGAAGTCTAATTCAAACCCAGAATTAACATTTTCATCGAGTATGTTAACTCATTCAAACTTCATAACCAAAGGGAAAAAAATCTCATTCATCCCAAGATATGAATTCTTTGCTCCATCGATTCCATTCAAAGCTCCTTTGTCCATTTGAACAACTATTTTTTTTTTTTTGCAGCATTAGATAATTGAAGTAACATTTAAAATCTTAGTTATGGTTTCTTACGTGGAACTTTAATTGAATTGTTTGTTAATTTTGTAGGAATTTGGATTTAAACGTAAAACCAAGATATAGCTGAATTTTTTATAAACAATTTCGCAACCTGATTGAAAACGGAGAATCGAGATTGATCGACGGACGTTGGGTAGTAGTGAGATTGGTTTGAATGTTGGTGAGGAGTGATTCGAAATCAAAACCAGTTTTCAAACACCATTTTTCTGCAACTGAAAACAGAGAGCTGAATCTGAAAATCGAGTCAAAGAGCCCTGTTATCTGAGGGAGTTGAAGCATTTCTGCTTCAGCAACCGAATCTGATTGGACCCAGAAGCTGATTTCACACGCCCGAGTGGAAAAATCGGGGAGAGAAGATCTCTCATCCATTAAACGATCTCTTTTTCAGAAAATTGAAAAAAATTAAAAGTAGTCAACTTCTGATGTTCAGTGGCTTCACGCCTCTAGTCGTCGGAGCCGAAGTGGCTGTCAGCCAGTCAGCATTCAACAACAATTTGATGCAGTAAGATTCTCTCCTTTTATTCTCGTTCCATTCTCTTCCCTCCTTTCATATGTTTTCTTTTATCTCGTTATCTCTATAAAAAAATCAATATAAGATGTTGACGTGACTTAACCGTAACCGTTTAAGTAGAAAGGGAGGAAAGGGAAGAAAATTTATGAGATGAGAGAATTCTCCTCCCAATTTGACAGGGCTTTTAGGGTTCATGGACCACTTGGGTTACCTGGAGAAAAGATGGGTGAAGATGTTAACAAAGAGTTGACGGATATGTTAATTTTAAGTTTAAACCTAACGGACTTCGCGAGAGTTTAAATCCGCGTTTTTTCACCACGAAAATTATGTTCCGATTAACTTATTACCAAGGAGCCAAAAACCCATATTCACTATAAGGAATGACAGTTGCCTATTTTTATTTATTGGCCGAGTGAACTTCATTATGTAATAGATGTCTTGAAAATAGATTTATTTTCTTTCTTGATATACCTCTCATTTGTATGACCCGCTTGCAAGATTTTTTTCTTTTTTTCAGCTATGATTCTTGATACGTGGGTTTGAGAATTTGATTTGGTAGGTTGAGTGCTTGATTTATGGAACCAACAAATTACACATGACTTGGATTAATTATAAGGAATTTTAACGAAAAATTTTCGGTACTGTTCATTTTAACGAAAAACCATATTTTTACACTAAAAAGTGAATCATGGTACCATTCACTTTATCCTTTATTTTGTCCTTATCGTTAAAACTCAAAGTTTTCAAACCATTTTCATTAGTTTCCTTTAATTATAACAAACATTTGCTTACACACTTGTGTGTATGAATATTTTTTATTTTTATTCCTCTATCATTCACACTTTGGAAGAGACTCTAAGAAAAGACTTAGAGTACTTGGATCTAACGGAAGATATGACACAAAACAAAGCGCAATGGCGTTCTAGGATTCATATAGCCGACCCAACTTAGTGGGAAAATGCTTTGTTGTTGTTCTTGTTGTTGTTTGTATCATTCATCTTTATCTTGTCTTGCATTTTAGCTATTTTTGTTGACAAACAGGGTTCTATTAATAGGTCGTTTAGATAAATATTGTTGATATATTGTTAATATTGTAAATTTTATTGACTTTTATACAAAATCACCCATTTTTATTTATGATTTTTTTTATAGAAAAAATTACATGAGTATACTGTTAATACTTAATTGTATATTAAGACAATACTTTTTAAACATTTTAAGTAGAGACAAAAGTTAATACATATGAAAAATAACTATGATTGCCTTTTTTTTGCTCTGGAGTGTAAGTTACAAAATTACTCTGTATAGTGAAAAAGTTTTTTCCACACTTCTATCACTACAACTGTTGCTCCCTTCTCTCTTTTTCTCTCTTCAAGAAATATTGGTTCAATTTAATTATTTGTTGAGCTAATTTCTATTTGTACTAATCTAACAGTGGGATTAGAGTTGAAAAAAAAAATCAATCTAAATGGAAATTTTCATATCGAAATATGCAGTCCAACTTTTATCCAGTTTTTTTCGAAAATGTTTGGATTTATAAGTTTTAGGATTCGAATAAGGCAACTGCGTATATAACAAGGTTTATTAGTATAATTGTCATTCTTTTTCAGTTTGGACTTCCAACAAGGTTTATTAGTTAATTCACATCTTGATAATTCATTAGGGCACCATTTGAATGGAGGGCGGTTGCACCAAACTAGTAAATGGTTTCTTAATGAATGAATAAACTTGTGGATCTACGACCTCTACCCAGCTTGCCACCCCATTTTCATCTCCAATTGAACAGTTAAAGTTTCCATCTAGTTTTAATTATTCTTATTCCCTTTTTTTTCCCTTTTCAAGTTAATGTGCCTTGAAAATGGATTAAATAATGTTCTTCCTGCTTTATAGTATATGATATTCAAATCAAACAAGGTGAGAAGCATTTTAGATCCATTTCGATATTGTTTTGATTTCTCTTTTTTTTTCATTGATTCGACATGTGGGTCGTGTTACAGGTACAAATTCCTAAACTTTTGTACTTTACTTTCTTCCCCATTTTTTCGGTAGCCAAACAGAGCACAAACAAAAAAACCATAAAGGAAAAGCAAAAGGCACATATGGATGAGCAATCAAGAAGCCCTTGAAGGAGTCCCAGCGAAAGGGGCAAATACCGAACTAGCCGAGTCTTTGACCTTGAAGTAATAGACGTCAACGCAGTTGAACAGATTCTGTAAAAATGGTCGAAGAGAAAAGGGCAAACACCAAACTAGCCAAGTCCTTGATCTTGAAGTAGCAGACGTCATCGTGGTTGAACTGATTATGCAAAATGGTTGAAGACAGATTGAACTGTTTCTACAAAAATGGTCGAAGATGGGTTGAATTGATTATACAAAAATGGTCGAAGATAGATTGAACTAATTCTACAAAAATGGTCGACGATGGGTTGAACTGATTTTGCAAAAATGATCGATGAGAGGTTGAACTAATTCTGTAACAAATGGTCGAGGACTAATTGAATCGATTATGCAAAAATGGTCGAGGACGATTGAAATGATTCTGCAAATATGGTCAAGGACGCGTTGAACTGATTATGCAAAAATAGTCGATGATTGATTGAACCGATTTTGCAAAAATAGTCGATGACGGATTGAACTGATTCTACTAATAAATGATACAAATTGATTCTACATATAGTTTCAAAACTGATTATGCAGAAAGAGTTAAAAATGGGTTGAGCTTATGGCGTATATTAATTTTGTTGGAGGTGTGAGGGTTAGGGTGTCTTAATGGTCCTAAAGCATTAGGGGTATGCCTGCTATTTTAAAATTGTGTTTCCAAGCTTTTTGGATGGGCTTTAGTTGTTTTAATGTTTTTTGTTCTCCTCGATATGTTTAAAAATTAATTGATAATCTTGAAATATAGTGAAAGTTTTTGTCTCCATATACGAAGCTTTTTTTTTTTAATAACAATCATATTATTATTATTATTTGTTTTGGGCTTGGGCCAGCCCATTGGGGCAACACAAGGCACTCACAACATGTCGCGTCATCATTATGCCACGTATACAAAATAAAATAATTGCGGTTGCCCCTCTCCTCTCCTCTCCTCTCCTCTCTCTTTCTTTCTTTCTTTCCCCGAGTCCAGACGAGGCCACACAGACACAGAGAGGTAAGCTCCCCCGCCGATCCAGAATTGGGATTGGGATTGGGCGTTTCAATTTAGCACTTACATTTGATACTTTCACATTGTTTTAATTCATCTCTAGATACTCGAATTGTTTTAGTTCCAACATGTTGTAATCAATGACTCTGAAATTGTGAGTAAATCTGTCTGATAGATCGATCTGGCGGCTTCTTTCTCCATCTCTAGGTACTCGAATTGTTGAAATTCTGAAATTGATTTTGGGTACTTAAAGCAATGGACCATGCTGAGCTCACGACTGAACAGGTTCGTTGTCCTTCAATCACTTGTTACCATACTTTCCACGAGAATTGGAAATTGGGAATTACAAGTCGAAATCTCGTCATTGAATTGTGTGTAATGTATTGTATTGTATTGTGTCACTGTCTGTCTGTTTGTTTTGTTGACGGAGCTGTTTGATTTCCTATTTTTCCCTTGTCAAGGTTTTGAATAGGGACATCCCATGGGAGACTTACATGACCACTAAGCTCATCACTGGAACCTGCCTTCAGCTCTTGAGGCGCTATGATAAAAGATCCGAGAGCTACAGATCACAGCTTCTCGATGATGTAATTCCTCTTCCTGCTCCTTCCATCTCTATTTCATTTTTGCTTATTTTGATTTGTATGTTCATCCCACACCATGTTGCTCAATGGTGCCTGGCTTCATTCGATCCTTTGCGTTTCCTTAATCTTAGTGGAGATATCTTCTGGATTGGCTGAAAAGATTGATTTATCTTTTTCTTCTGGTTTGTATCTCACCATGATGTTGACAAGCTGTTCAAATGTGGCAGGATGGCCCTGCTTATGTTCAAGTGTTCGTTGGCATTTTACGTGATATTTTCAAGGAAGAAACGGTGGAATATGTCCTTGCTTTAATTAATGAAATGCTTACAGGTAACAAACTGGAACATCTTTTGGATTTCTGATTGCGCGCCCATTCGCAAAGCCAAGAGAAAAAAAGTAAGAAAAAGTAACCATTTTTTACTTTTCTTTTTGTCCCAGCTAACCCAAAAAGAGCAAGATTGTTCCATGATAGTAGTCTTGTTGATAAAGATATCTATGAGCCTTTCTTGAGGTCAGCACATATTTACCAATTATGAGTAATGCTTTATCTATGTACAAAAGAAAAAAAAAACATTGCGTTTCTTTTCAGATTGCTCTGGAAGGGTAATTGGTTCATACAAGAGAAGAGCTGTAAGATACTTGCTTTAATAGTGAGGTACTCAAACATGACACACATCTAAAGTGAAATGCAAATATTCAAAGAATCAACTAAGTGCAGTTTATTTTCATTAATGTTTCCCTTTTAATATAGTGCCAGGCCAAAACCCCAAGATGGCTCTGCTGCAAATGGAGAAGCCTCAAATTCAAAGAGGAAAATAACTACTATTGATGATGTGTTGAAAGGATTGGTGGAATGGCTTTGTGCACAGGTATGCTTTCAGCTTTGGGTTACACATTCTACTAAATGCAACTGGGTCACTCTTTTGTTTTCGGTACCTAGGAAATAGAGCACTTAAATTCCACATTTCCTCAAATTCAATCAGTTACTCTGTTGATATCGCAGCTATTACTTAGTGGTTATCAGTTTGGATGATATTGGTTGTCTAAGCATGCTTCTTATGGTATATGTAATTTGCAGTTGAAGAAGCCTGCCCATCCCAGTCGTGGTATCCCAACTGCCATCAATTGCCTTGCAACCTTACTAAAGGAACCTATAGTTAGATCTTCCTTTGTTCAATTAAATGGGGTGAAGTTGCTTGTTCCCTTAATTTCTCCAGCTTCCACCCAACAATCTATTCAGGTAACTCTAATTGTACTGTGGATAGCTTCCGTATTAGTTCTTGAGTTTGTGATATTTTTATTGACAATATATTTTGTTTCAAACAGCTTCTTTATGAAACATGTCTATGCATCTGGCTCTTATCTTATTATGAACCTGCAATTGAGTACTTGGCTACTTCTAGAACTCTTCCACAACTCATAGAAGTTGTCAAGAGTTCCACAAAGGAGAAGGTGAGGATCTTGACTCCGGGATGCTATATTGTTTCCTTCGAGATTAATTTGTGTATGCTTGTCCATGTTATACTTGTCCTTGTAACAGAGGAGTACGTGTAAATTCATCTTTTATTTGTAATATGGGTTTGATTATTCGTGGTAGGTTGTCAGAGTTGTTGTTTTGACCCTGAGGAACTTGCTCTCAAAGGGGACATTTGGCGCTCAAATGGTGGACCTTGGACTGCCACAAATCGTTCAGAATTTGAAAGCACAAGCATGGAGTGATGAGGTAAGAAACCAAGACACTGTATGCTTCTTTTGATAGTTTGTATTTTATGTGGTCGGACCGGAAGGAAGGCATTTAGGCTAACTTGGTATAACAAGGTAAATGAAGGGAACCAACTAGCTCGTGGAGCTATTGTTGTTCTTGTACATGCGTTCTTTCAAACTATAAATCATTGGTGTAGTTTCCTTAATGAAATGAAGTTTGTTGTAGGATCTCCTGGAGGGATTAAATCAACTGGAAGAGGGTCTGAAGGATAACATCAAGAAATTAAGTTCTTTTGACAAGTATAAGCAAGAAGTCCTCCTTGGCCATCTTGACTGGTCACCCATGCACAAGGATCCAATATTCTGGCGAGAGAATATTACCAACTTTGAAGAGAATGACTTTCAGGTATTAATTTGTTTTTTGCCCAAGATTTCTCTCCTAATTTGCTTTTTTTTTCCTTTTTTTTTTTGTATGTGGAAGAAATTAGATTATTTGCTTAGTTGTTGTTGTTGTATACTTAATTTCATGGTCTATTGTGCTTAGTTAATACAGTGGGGCTGAACTAATCCCTGAAATTATTTGTGCCCCATAAGATGTGTCGCCCATTTTGTGTTGTTATTAATGGCAATAGGGTATCTGTCATGAGTCATAGGTTTATAGGTAAAAATTGGTAGTAGCCACTCAAGGTGGTTCTTGTGTTTTGTTTGTTTGTGTTTTCCTGGATAGCTCTGTTTTTCCAAGACAGTGTTGGCTTCCATTCCATGGAAAAGTGGTAGTAAATTGGGTCCATTTACTTGGTTCTGAAGGCAGTATTAAATTATATAGTGAAAGTAATTGCAGATGTCAATGCTGTTGACTCTTGAGTAATCTTTTGAAGAAGCTTGTGGCTTCCGTAGTACTAATAATGCATGACCTTGTCTTGCAGATTCTAAGAGTCCTGATTACTATCTTGGACACATCCGGTGATCCTAGGGCATTGGCCGTAGCCTGCTTTGATATCTCACAGTTTGTCCAGCAGCATCCGGCTGGAAGAAGCATAGTGACGGACCTCAAAGCCAAGGAACGCGTGATGAAACTGATGAATCATGAGAGTGCCGAGGTCACCAAAAATGCGCTGCTATGTATCCAAAGGCTTTTCCTAGGTGCCAAGTATGCTAGCTTTTTGCAGGCTTAGAGATGCTTTCCTTTGAATGGCGGAGCCGAGCAATGCGGCAGCGTTTGTCTAAATGGTATTGTCCAAAAGAGATGTTTATGAAGGACCGGCAGGGGTGTCGCTGTCACAGTAGTAGTGGTTTACATATTATTGTGTTCTGAGTAATACATTTCGTAGGGCTGTTTGGTTATTTGAAAATTCATCTGTTGCTGTGTTTTTTTAGCTTTCTTGGTTGGTACGTGGTACTGAGCTATAGAGAAATAAATTCCATCTGTAATCTCGCCGGGGGAATAAAATAAAGGGAGTTTTAATGAAAAAGGCTTGAGCTAAGTTTAATTTAATCAAAAACCATCTTATACTATTATTTAACCAAAAAAACTTTATATTTAATCATAAGGACAAAACCAATCTATATCAAACTTCGAACCCATAAACATTTAACACACATGGACTGAACTAAAAGTCCAAAAAGAAATGATTTTTTTTCCCACAATTGGCCCTAACAGCAATGCTATTCTGTCAGCCAATTCCGTTAGAAATAAACTTCCTTTTATTTACAAGTATGCCATTATGCCAGCTGGTTCTTTCTCTCTTTCTTTTTTTCTTTGGGTAAATTACATTTTCATACCTCAAGTTTGGAGTCTATTTCAATTCCTTACAACATCTTCAAAACATTTCACTTTCATTACTATTTTATTTCAAAATAATACATCTATTATATTTTCCATCCATGAATCCGTTAAGTACTGACGTGACTGCCAAATGTGTGCCACACGGCAAAAAAAAATTGAAACCCATCCCATCTCCCCGCAACCACCCCCCCCACATCCCTAAACCTGCAACAACAACAACAACAACAAAGAAGGAAAAAAAAAAAAAAAAACCTAGGAAACACAGATCCCATCACCCCACCCCCAGCTGAAACCCCATTTGAATCTTCAACCAGGAAAGAACAAAGAAAAATCAAAAACAAAAAATAACTTACAAAACCCAGAACCGCCCCATCCCCTTTAGTTTTCATCATCTTCCCCCCTTCCCATCTGTAACCCAAAAAAGAAGGGGAACAAAAAAAAATAAAATAAAACCCATCCCATCTGCAACCCAGAAAATTCATCTTGCCATCTGCAACCTAGAAAAGAAGGGGAACAAAAAAAAAAAAAAAAAAAAAAAAAACCTCATCCCATTTGCAACCCAAAAAAGAAGGGGAACTAGAAAAAAAAAAAGAAAAGAACAACCCATCTCCTTTTCTTTGCAATCCAGATCCCGTCTTCCTCATGAGTGTGAATTTAAGGAGTGGGGTGTGTAGAGGAGGTGCGAGGGTGGGTGCGCAGGTGGGTGCCGAGGAGGACGTGGAGGAACAAGATGTGTTTTTTTTTTTTTTTTTTTTTCTCTCCTTCTTCTGGGGTGGGGTGGGATGGGGTGGGGGAAGGAAGATAAAGTAGGGGTTGCGTTTGTTTTTGGTTTAAAAAATAAATAAATAAATAAATAAAATAAAAAAGAAGATTTAGGTTTAAAAAAAAAAATTTAAATGATTTTTTTTGCCACATGACACACATTTGGCAGCCACGTCAGCACTTAAAGGATCCATGGATGGAAAATGTAACGGATGTATTATTTTAAAATAAAATAGTACTTAAGGTATGAAAATGAAATGTTTTGAAGATGTTGTAAGGAATTAAAATAGGTTCTAAACCTAAGGTATGAAAATGTAATTTACTCTTTCTCTTTTGACCGTTCGTTCTCTCTTTAGGTTTTGCTTTTTTTTTTTTTTTTTTTTTTTAGTTCTTGTTTTCTTCTTGTCGTCCCCCTTCCTCCTTAAAGGAAGGTAAAGCTCAACATGGGTGAAGGATAGTGGCCACCTCCTCAAACCATTTTGCTCGTTTAAAGAAAATGGGTGCAATTGCTTCCCCAATTTCTTTTATTATATATATATATATATATATATATTATATTATATTATATATTGTTATTATTTTATTAGTTTATTATTTTTTTGTAATTAGGTGGTTTAGATTCTTTTGTTGATCAATTTCCATCCTTAATTTCCTTACCACTTAGAACCCATTCTCGTAGAATGCAAGAGCCACTCCATTGGAAATTATCCCAATTTCATTTTCAATTTGTGAGTCTTTGTAGATTTGCCAGTGGGGTCTCAACTCTTGACGGATAAAACAATGGTCTTATAGATTTGCTCGTAAAGCTCTGGTATTTTCCGGCTCAGGTGTTTTCAACATCACCTCCTTCTTCTTATTATTTGCCTTTACCGACAGTATTGTTCGTGACTTTATTCTGTCCTAGCAACAACCTAAAAAACAAATCAACAAAAAATGCATTGATATCATACTAACAATTTGATACTTTACGTTTTCAAGTAAAAAAAGGAAAATCAAATAGCTACATTATTTCCCCAAGTAAACAAAATTATCAATTATAAACATTGAACACTAACTATTTCTCGAATTGGATAGGGGTATCAATACTATTTCTTAAATAGAACACTAGCACTATTATTATTTCTAAACTGAATAGTGGCACTATCATTATTTCTTAAACTGAACACTCACTATTTCTTAAACTAAGTAGTGGTACTATCACTATTTCTTAAATTGAACATTCACTATTTCGTAAACTGAATACGAGTATTATCAATATTTCTTAAACTGAATACTCACTATTTTGTATACTAAACACGGATATTATCACTATTTTTTAAACTTAAGACTAATATTATCACTATTTCTTAAACTGAATACTGATTATTTCTTAAGTTGAACACTGACTATTTTTAGAATTGAACATAGGTACTGTCACTATTTCTTAAACTAAACACTAACTATTTCTAGAACTGAAAACTGACTATTTATTAATTGAAAATTGACTATTTATTAAATTGAAAACTTGTACTATCATTATTTCTTAAACTAAATACTAACTATTTTTTGAATTGAACAAATATACTATCACTATTTCTTAAACTGAGTACTAATGTCATCACTAATTTTTAAACTAAACACTATTTATAGAATTGAACATGTGTGTTGTCACTATTTCTTAAACTGAACACTGTTATTATCACTATTTCTTAAACTTAACATTGACTATTTCTTAAACTGAAAATGGGTATTATCATTATTTATGAAACTGAACAGAATTACTATTTATGAAAGTGAACAAGAGAACTATTTATGAAACTGAACACGAGTACTATTGCTGAAATTGAATACTAACTATTTCTAAAATTGAACATTAACTATTTATAGAATTGAACACGAGTAATATCACTATTTCTTAAACTAAACAACGATTTTTTTGTTATGCATGAAACAAAAACACAATTTTAAAACACCTCCAAATACACCACATAAATTTTCATTTACAAATTTATTATTTTCATTTACAAACACACGACACAGCACCCCAAATGCACACATATAATAGCCATCCATCATCAAAGGTTTATAAACTACATCACAAAACAAATCCTTGAGAACATGAGATATTACGTACAAACAAACAAAAAAAATTAAACGAACCAAACTCTCGTTTTTATTTTAGCATTCTAATGGCTTATTTTCCAAATCAATACAACTTTGCCTTAAATCTGCCTTCCATTCCAATCAATGCTTCCTCGTACCCAAAAGTAACAAAAGAATGTTCACCCATACTTGCAACGTAACACAGTAGCTTAGTGATTACAAAAGGGCAGCTTTCCTTCAAGTACTTAAATCCATCAGTTTCTCCATTATTCCTCTATGAAATGAATCAAATATATCAACCATGACATATATTTAATATTTTTCTCTCTAATTTCTTACCAAAAACAGCAACACAATCAAACATTCAACAGAACCCGCAGCCCGCATCTGCCCCTTGATATATTTTCTTCCATTGGAACTCTCCAACAAAAGGAATAACTAGCCAATCCCATGAAGAAATTAAACTACATTCAGAAAGAACACAAAAACAAACACCCTTCATTCCTCTGCAACAATGGTTCCCCTCTCGCTCACATATATACCATCAAGAAACTTCCTGATATACAAGATGGCATTTCTGGTTAATCAGGGCACAAGATCGAGAAAAATTCATTTCCATCCAAGATGGGGTTATCCTTGACCTTTTCACATTGGGTGATAGAAACATCATCATATCCACCTTACTCACCTTCTTTCAAAAAGTTACGTGTGTCGATCAACTTGGCCTCATTAGTGATGGAGGCATTGATGGAAAAATTAGCATACACAAACGCATCTTGTAGCGATACCCCTTGGTGATTTCGGTGATGAGATTTCCGATGTGGGAGAGAGCGGTGCGGATGGCAGGGCTGATTTTGAGAGAGCTAAACTAGGCCTTGACCTTCAGCTTCCGCTTTCTGGTCGTATTCCCGTGAGGACCTCGATGATCTTGGCATGGACCTTGATCTTGACACCGTTGGGGATGTCCATGGTCTCAGAGGAGAGGATGGTCATCATTTTCGCTGCTCTGGTTGTTTCTCTCTCTCTCTCTCTCTCTCTCTCTCTCTCTCTCTCGCTTTGCAGCTCCGGTTGGTGATGAAAGGAGATGAGGAATTTGAGGTTATGGAGGTAGGGAATAGTAGAGAGAAGAAAGGAAGAGAGGATAAACGAACAAAGACTTGCCGTCTGGGTAAAATCGGAAATCTATAGTTTGGACCATTTTAATATTGGGTTTTGATAAATCATTAAATAAATTTAGTACATGATTTTTTATTAACATTTAAAATTTTCTAGCCCTTATCATTAATTTTCTTTAAAATGAATTCTGTGTATTCGTTGCAGCGTTATGTTTGTTGTCAAGATTTTACTTTTACCTAAATGCGTCCGTCCATTGGACTATGTATTGTATAGTACATTGCGATCACTTGATATACGAAGTTGGTGATAAATTTTTGAAAATTAGCTTAATTTTGCTTAATCATAATGGGATTTCTTTTTAATGAAAATTATTAAACGAGGGGAGGAGATTGGCCGGTAATGCGTTCTTACTTTGGTTGGAGGAAAGACTTGGCCGGTCATGCGTTCTCACCCTATCAATTAGTGTTAGACTAGATCAGGTTTTAAGATTTATGTAACAAATAGATTAATAGGGAGCATCACCCTTTATGGTGAGAGTTTTTTTTTTAATAAGTGCTTTTTTACTCACAACAATGAAGTAAGTGACGATAATGTTTCATGAAAAGAGATGAATTTCCTTATATTGCAATTTTCTTTAACGGGTTTTCATATCAATTGCAATTTTCTTTGCCACCGTATCTAAGAATAGAGAGAGATGGAGAAAAAGAGTGGGAGTGAGGAGCATAAGGGAAGGGTACGCAAAAGGTGCAACGACAGCTACAGGGCCTCCTTTAACACCTCTTTCTCATGCCGCTTCCACCCTTCTTTCTTCGTCTGTCGCCGTCACGACGACCAGAAGAGGTACAGCACCTCTCTCTCCCCCCTTTCCAATGAGTTCTTTTTTACAGTAATTAATTTCGTTGAGTTTCGATCTTTGATTAGTGCAGTGGATGGTTGGTGTGAGAAATTTTGTCTTTGTTTAACTGACTAGTGGATGCCAATTTGCATAAACTGTGTTTCTGATGCATTTGGGTTTACTTACTTTCTTCCCCCTTTCGATTTCTATTTCAATTTCGGGTTGCATATCACAATTCACAGAAAGGAATCAGGAGTTTAGGATGGGGTGTGGGTGTGCGACAGCATATATTCTCATACTCAAGTTATTCTTCTTGGCCTTGAAGATTCAGTGGATAATAAATTAGATGAAAGGGATTGATCAAGTGAAAATGTGTATGTCCCATTGTTCTTTGTCTCTTTCATGTACTAGTTATGGAAAACTGTGAATGTTTTCCAGTCGACAAGAAATATTAGGAGAGAGAGATTGATCCGCAATAACTATGCTTCTATCTTTCCTTACCGGGCTGATGTTTTATTATTCTTGACTGGATTGAAGGTACTATGAATTGGGATCCAACGATCCGCCATGCGCTGCCAAGTTCTACGACTGTTGCGGGGCTGAGGATCCTGAGGCATCTGGCTGCACTACCAGTTTCCATGTTTCGTATGATGACGATCGATCCGTGTAACCAAGTTTCTTTATCTCCAATAATGTCATCTCTATTATATGAGAATGAAGTTGATGCATAATTCTTAATGTCCGTGTTTGCTTGCATGGTTGTTTCATGAGGTGATGGTTTGTATATATAGTTTAGATTGCTACGGTTCAGATAAAGTTAGAAGAAAAACAAAGTTATGTAAAGAAAATAAAGCAGGAGACACGATGACGAGGGATATCTAGGCTGGTTGGTTGTTGTTGGTTAGATGTAAGATTGTTACTTTACCTTTTGCATGTATATAATATGAAGATTTGATTCCATTTCCACCTCATTATACTCCACCCCTGACCCATATTAATTCTCGTATGGTCGGTGTATGACATATATTCACAGTTGGTTTGGCATTGTAATTAGTTTGTATGATAGATTTATTCATTGGAATTGGATCTTGTTTCTTTTTCCGATTTCCTTGTAATGAATAAATTATTGCACTATTTTATTTTGAAATCGAAGGCCAAATGGGTTATGTGGTTGTCATCCCTGAAGCTGGAGCTGGAGCTGGGTCTGTATGTATGTGTTGACTCTATAAATTACAAAGCTTACGTGGCGCGTAGGTCGAGTAACTAATTGCCTAACTAAGTCCTTTGGTTGAATGCGGGGCGTGCCAACTTGTCGGCCGAGCTCGGCCAAGGAGTAAAATTCGTTGTTGTCGTGTTGAGCGCGTTGCTGACCTCTTAATCTTGCGACTGCGACCGAGGAAGGAACACTCTCGGTCTTTGGGTTCTAGAGCCTGAAGACGAGGCTGCTAGTTCTACGAAGTTCACAAATCGTCGGTACCTGATTCGGTCACCGTGATTATATTCGTAAGAGTATAAGCACGTCGAATCAACACCAGACTATACGGACACAAATACTCAAAGGTGATGTATATCTTGACAGTGAATGTGGTTCGGCCGTCAGAATGCTGAACTCTAAAACTCACTTATGAATACCCGATCATAAAATCACTCGGCGTCCGATACGCCGAATGTCGTAATTCGTGACACCTTACTCCGTCGAGAAGGCTGATAAGATGACCCTTGCCAATGAGGATTCGAAAACCCCCCTCAGCCGAGACTTGGATAGGTAACCAGTCGGCCTCGACGCAATGCTGTTTATCCAAACTGAAGATATTCCTTAGTCGGCTGATTCTACGGCGACAGTGCTGTTTATCCAAACTGAAGATGTTCGCCGGTTGCCTTCACAGTGCTGTTTATCCAAACTGAAGGTGTGTTGGCGGAAAAAGAAAATAAAAGATCTCAAGATGTTTGAGAGGTTTTGCGCAGGGCAGTTGTGTGTTTAATCGAAGGTCCTTCTTTATTGCATGATTTCTTGTATTTATAGCACCCACTCCTTGAGACCGAATCGAACCCCTATCTGGATTGGGAGTCCCTGTCCCGTTCCAATTTTACTTCGAACAAACCTACTCCCATTAGGACTTTGAACTTTCCCTCCTTTCGAGGCTTTATTCCTCGCTGCCCGGGAATCCTGGTTGCACCAGGACTTCCTCGACCCCTTTTATTTATCTGGACTACTCCTTCTTAGGATAGGACTCGACTGACCCTGCTAACTGGTCCGGAATCTATTAAGCAGCCCATAGTATTTGACATAGCTTTGGGCCGAGTACAACCCTATGCTCGGCCCAACAATATTATTTCGGGCTCAAACAGTATGTAAATTAATTAAATGTTGTTTTCCACCCAAAGAAAACATATATAAATTAAATTCTAAACGGGTTATATAGTTGTCATTCATGGAACGAAAATTCATGGTAAATTATGATGTGACAAATAATTCATAAAGAATTTCACTTTAAGAGAATCTTCTTAACATTTCTCAAGTGACAAAGGTCAACTTTAACCTAACTAATACAATTTAATCATAATTGCTTCATTTCCAATCTAAAGTAATTTGCCTCAACTACAAGATAAAATGAACGTTTTGTTGGTCGGTTTGCTAGTCCGCTTCCCACCTTACAAAACCCGAAAGTGTTTACTTTATCCCCATTTTTTTTACTCCATCATCCATGTAAACTGTCAAGCACTGGAAGTAAATTGAAAAATTCAATTGGCAATTGGCGCGCTACCGTTGGTGTGCGCCGTTGAGGAAATTTCAGATGGCTGAATTAATGAGCAAAGATAAATTAGAAGAAATTCACTCTTAAAAATAATATGCTCTCTCTAAGTAATTAAAACATCTCCTAACAATTATATCTTAATTCAGCCTAAATATGTTGACACTTCCATTTATAAATGATGTAGTTTGAGTCTATATCCAAATCCAACGTCCATGGAAATAACGAAGTTCTCAAAAAAAAACCCATTGCTTTTGAGTTGATTTGTCCTTTATCCTTTTGAATAAGCATTCGTTCTCGTTGAGTTTGGTACTAGCAATTTTTTGGTACACTCAGAATGATACACAACCTAACATGTTTTTCAGTAGGCAGACAAATCTCTTTGGACCCTCAAGCTCACAACATGGCCTGCCCTGAGAAATTGGGGGCCCTAAGCGAGCTTTTTAAGTTAGGTCTTAGAGTTCTTTGACTCCTAACTTTTTGTACATTGATATGTATAAAAAATAATTCTCTAAATACATGAAAAAATTCTATTTCTACATTAAATATCAATAAAATTAATATCAAATATCACTAAATACGTCTATCTTTTCCTTTTTTGAAGACCTAGACAGATACTTTCTGTTTTTGTTAGTAGGCTTACTATTCTGGTGAGAGGCATGATAACTAACTCGTTTCCATACAAATAAAAAGATTTAGAATATGAAGAGAGATGGGAGGGAAGGGAGCGAGAGAATTTAGGATTCATATTAGCTGTTGTGAGGGATGCTAGCTAGCCACGCCAGAAACAATTTTCTGGGTACTGCTTTCCTACAATGCGGGTAAAATCGAATCCATGCTGACATGCTGTAAGATTAAAACAACCGCTGCTTTCCACCATAACACAAATGAATAATTGATATTTCATTTAGTTTCCAATAAAAAAAAATAAAAAAAAGAATAATTGATATTTCATTTAGTTATTTGTTATTTATACTTAACCCAACCATATAAAATAATTTTTTTTTCGGAGCCCCTAGAGGGTCGCCTATTTCAGCTACCTTTAGAGTCAACTCTCAACCATATATATAATGTTTTTTTAATAGGTCAACTTTGGAGGCAATATTCCAGTCTACAATTTAGGAATGTGTACTCACATGATATAGGATTCCCGAATGTTTACTATAAAAATAAAAATAAACATGTAAGAGAAGCAATGAAGAATGAGAAAAAAGGATATAAGTTAAAGAATGCCTTTATATTAACGCGATATCTTTATTTTTTTAGTGTAAAAATATGGGTTTTCATTAAAGTAAAAAATATTATAAATTTTTCGTTAAAGTTCCCTACTTCTTTTGGCTATTATACAGAAGAGCAGTATACTTTTTTACCCAAAGAAAAAAAAAGCATTAATTCTCTAATAAATTTCAGTTGTTTACAAATAAGGAGGTTCTAGTCTCAGACTCGTGTTCCGTTTTAACTAAAGCGATGTGTTATCTATGCATACATATTTTTACTTTTCCCACATTTTCTGTTAATATTTAATTTTTTTAATTTAACGATTGAAAATATATACAAAAAAAATGTGTGAATATCACACTGGCATGTCGAGTGATGAAAGAAAAAACAACAAACAGTGAGCGAGCACAACTACAAAGTAAAAAGTGGAAGCTGAGTTGTGTGTGTGTGGCCAGGGCCCAGGACAGTTGAGAGAACCGACCCAAATACCATTTTCTTGTGTAAATTCCTCCCCGTTTGGGTTCCTCGTCACGTCTGGTCAGTCCAACCGTCCAAGTCCAACTCCTGTTGTCTCTGCCTGCTTCATCTCCTAAATGCTCCTTTTTTAGAGTTTTCTTTATTTTTCACTAAGAAAGTAAAATATAGCAACATGTTATCCGCCATGAAAAAATTGCAAATTACACACACTGAGACTGAGGGAGAGAGAGCAGCATAATTAATTAGACAGCACAAGTGCTCCACTACTACCAGTACCACTCCTCTTCCTCCCCCACTTTTCCCCGTTCTTCTTCCATTACCTTCGCCATGTCTTCCAAGCCCAAGTAAGTCCACTCTCTCTCTCTCTCTGAGACTGAGATGGAGATCTGATTTTGATTTTGATTTTGATTTTGTGTTTTCGGATTTGATGTATGTCCTTTTCCATTTCGGATTTTCTTCTACATATCCCGATTAGTGCGCGCCACGGATCTGCTTTTATCATCTCCACTACCACTACCACTACATTTTTCTCCTCTTCTCTTCAACTCAAAATCTAATATTTGCTCCAATTTTCAACCTTTTACTTTCGTTGGTTCCAAATTGGTTGGTTCTTTTTGCACTTGGCTTGTACTTATTTTTGGATCTGTTGTTGAACAACTTATGCCATACTTTCACATCTACATTTTTTTCTGTCTGTCTCTGTGTTTTTGTGTGTGTGTGTGTTGATTATAAATTTCCAAATTTTGTGGCTGATCCATCTGTTTTTTTATTGGTTGTGTTTGCATTGTTTTGTTTGATGTTCAATAATATGGTTTCTTCTTGTTGATATACTTGAACAGATCTACTGTATCTGATACTCCTAAAAAAGCATCACCAGCAGCAACCCCTCCTCCTCGAGTTAGTAAACTCAGCCGGGGAGTTGCTAAATCCGAATCCGATTCACCTTCTCCTTCGCAAAACTCTCGCCTTTCAGTTGATCGCTCCCCGCGCTCTGTCAAATCCAAGGCCGCCGTTGAGCGTCGGTCACCCAAGATCACCACCCCCACCTCCATTCCCCCTGAAGTGAGTTTTACTTTTACCAACTACACCTACTTGTAGTCTTCTTTTTTCATTTTTGGTACTACATTTCATTTAGTTCCTTTGAACTTATTACAGCAAACGTAAGGGATGGAACCAGTCGTTATTTGTGTATTTTGATCCACATTGTTGCTTTATATTGTTTTCAGAAACAACCGTCACGGGTTGCAAAGGGATCAGAGATACAGGCTCAATTAGGTCTTGTTCAGGAAGATCTGAAGAAGGCAAAGGAGCAGATAATTTTGATTGAGAAAGAGAAGGCAAAAGCAATTGACGAATTGAAAGAAGCGCAGAAAGTGGCCGATGAGGCACATGAGAAACTCAGAGAGGCTTTGGTGGCTCAAAAGCGAGCCGAGGACAATTCTGAAATTGAGAAGTTTCGCGCTGTTGAGTTGGAGCAGGCAGGAATCGAAGCATCCCAAAAGAAGGAAGAGGAATGGGTGAAAGAGCTTGAAGCTGTGAGGAACCAACATGCTCTTGATGTGTCCACTCTACTCTCTACCACTCAGGAACTTCAAAGGGTGAAGCAAGAACTGACCATAACCTGTGATGCCAAAAACCAGGCACTGACTCATGCTGATGATGCAACCAAGATTGCCGAGATCCATGCCAATAGGGTGGAGATTCTTTTAGCTGAGTTGACTCAGTTAAGGGCCTTGCTAGATGCAAAGCTTGAAACAGAGGCTAGCGAGAGCAACAAGATGGTGGTTAGCCTTAAATTGGAGGTAGATTCTCTCAAACAAGAGCTTGATAAAGCAAAAGGTTACAAGGAGAGACTAATAGAGAAAGAGGCTTCCATTGAACAGCTCAACGTTGAGCTAGAATCAGCCAAGATGGCTGAATCTTATGCACGTAGTGTAGTTGAGGAGTGGAAAATTAGGGTTGAGGAATTAGAGATGCAGGTTGAAGAAGCAAATAAGTTGGAGAGGTCTGCATCAGTGTCTTTAGATTCAGTCATGAAACAACTCGAGGGAAACAATGAGTTGTTGCATGATGCAGAATCTGAAATTTCTGCTCTTAAGGGGAAGGTCAGCTTGCTGGAAATTACAATTGGAAGACATAGAGGGGATCTTGAGGACTCAGAACTTTGTCTTGAGATGGCCAAAAGAGAAAATTATGAAATGGCACAAACGGTTGAGTCGCTTAAGTCTGAGCTTGAAACTCTGAAGGAGGAGAAAATGCAGGCTTTAAGCAATAAGAAGCTTGCCTCATCCAGTATTCAAACCCTATTAGAAGAGAAAAACAAACTCATAAATGAGTTGGAAAATTCTAGGGATGAAGAAGAGAAGAGCAAGAAAGCAATGGAAAGCTTAGCTTCAGCCTTACATGAAGTCTCCGCAGAAGCAAGAGAAGCCAAAGAAAAGCTGCTGTCTAATCAAGCTGAGCTTGAGAGTAACGAGTTGCAGATAGAAGACCTGAAAATGGTCTTGAAAGCAACCAACGAAAAGTATGAAGGCATGCTTGATGATGCAAAACACGAAGTCTATCTTGTTACAAGTAACCTTGAACAATGCAAGACTGAGTTCCAAAACGCAAAGGCCGACTGGGAGAAGAGAGAACTTCACCTGGCGAACTGTGTGAAACATTCAGAAGAAGAAAACTCTTTGAAGGAAAAAGAAATAAACAGGCTGCAAAATTTGCTCACAAAATCCAATAAAGAAGCTTGTGCTCTGAAGGACGAAGAAGCCCAGTTGGAAGAGAGCCTGAAGGAAGTTGAATCTGAAGTTATCTATTTGCAGGAAGCTCTTGCAGAAGCAAAGGCCGAGAACATGAAATTAAATGAAAGCATATTGGACAAAGAAAATGAGTTCCAGTGTATTGTTCACGAAAACGATGAACTCCAAGACAAGGAGGCAGCTTCTCTTAAAAAGGTTGAGGAATTGTCTAGGTTACTGGAAGAAGCTGTGGCGAAGAAGCAAGCCGAGGAAAATGGTGAGCTAACAGATAGTGAGAAAGACTATGATTTGCTTCCAAAGGTAGTTGAATTCTCTGAAGAGAATGGGCATGGAGGAGAAGAGAAACCAAAAATGGACCTTGCACCAATTCAAGGTGAGGAGCACAAGACGGAAAGCTTATGGGAAGAGAATAATAATGTTGTCATTAATGGCAAGGCTGAGGAAATGGACTATGCTAAAAGTGATAATGTGAAGGGCAAACCACAAGAAGATGAGAGCAAAGAGAAGGAAGATGAATCAGTAGAGGTGGAGTATAAGATGTGGGAGAGCTGCAAGATTGAAAAGAAGGAATTCTCGCCGGAGAGGGAACAAAAGCAGGAATCGTTTGAAGAGGAAGTGGTGTCAAAGGTGGGGGGTGGCGAGGGGTTTGATGAGATAAATGGAGTAACTTCAACGGAATGTGTGGACGAAAGCAGGACCTCTCCATCAAAGCAACAGAAGAAGAAGAAGCCTTTTCTCCGCAAGTTTGGAAGCCTACTGAAGAAGAAGGGCACAAGCAACAACCAGAAGTAGAGAAGGTTGTTGCATGAATTGTGCCCAACTAGAAGGCAGAAGGCAGGTTAATTCACTGGAAATTGTTTCATGGGTTTGATTTTCGTTTTTTGGTGCTGATTTTCAGAATAGGTTAAGAATGAAAAAGTTTGTATTACGTTTAGGGGTTTTTATTTTATTTATTTATTTTTTTTTTTAAAGATTTGATTTCCGATCTGGGCAGTATCTTGTATGTGATGGGACTTTCATTTGGTTATTCCTTCTCCCTTCTACAATCTTACATAGATATTGTGGAAGGAGTGGTAACATGAACTTGTATCTTGATGTGCTTTCATCTGTTATAAATGGAGATATATAAAAAAATATAAATATATCATTGTTATTTGTTATTTGTCCCAAGGAGTGGTGTGGACATGAACTTGTATCTTTTGCTTTGATCAATCACCCCTCCGTATTTGATATTATTGAACTCCTGGATTGGTGGAATGGCTTTATGCACAGGTACGCTTTCAGCATCGGGTTACACATTCTACTAAATGCAACTGGGTTACTCTTTCATTTTCGGTGCCTAGGAAATAGAGTACTTAAAAAGTTGTTTGACCAGTGGTTTCTACATTTCCTCGAATTCAATCAGTTATTCTGTTGATATCGCAGCTATCACTTGGTGGTTATCAGTTTGGATGATATTGGTTGTCTAAGCATACTTCTTATGGTATATGTAATTTGCAGTTGAAGAAGCCTTCCCATCCTTGTCGTGGTATCCCTACTGCCATCAATTGCCTTGCAACCTTACTGAAGGAACCTTAGATCTTCCTTTGTTCAGTTAGATGGGGTGAAGTTGCTTGTTCCCTTAATTTCTCCAGCTTCCACCTAACAATCTATTTAGGTGACTCTTATTGTACTGTGGATAGCTTCCGTATTAGTTTCTTGACTTTGTGAATTTTTTATTGACAATATATTTTGTCTCAAACAGCTTTTCTATGAAACATGTTTATGCATCTGGCTACTTCTAGAACTCTTCCAGGACTCACAGAAGTTGTCAAGAATTCCACAAAGGAGAGGTGAGGATCTTGACTTTTGGGATGCTATATTGTTCCCTTCAAGATTAATTTGTGTATACTTTACTTGTCCATGTTAAACTTATCCTTGTAACAGAGGAGTACATGTAAATTCATCCTTCATTTGTAATATGGGTTGGTTATTCATGGTAGGTTGTCAGAGTAGTTGTTTTGACCCTGAGGAACTTGCTCTCAAAAGGGACATTTGGCGCTCAAATGGTGGACCTTGGACTGCCACAAATCATTCAAAATTTGAAAGCACAAGCATGGAGTGATGAGGTGGGAAACCAGACTGTATGCCTCTTTTGATAGTTTGTATTTTATGTGGTCGGACTGGAAGGAAGGCATTTAGGCTAACTTGGTATAACAAGTTAAATGAAAGGAACCAACTAGCTCATGGAGCTATTGTTGTTCTTGTACATGCATTCCTTTAAACTATAAATCATTGGTGTAGTTTCCCTAATGAAATGAAGCTTCTTGTGGGATCTCCTGGAGGGATTAAATCAACTGGAAGAGGTTCTGAAGTAGATCATCAAGAAATTAAGTTCTTTTGACATGTATAAGCAAGAAGTCCTCCTTGGCCATCTTGACTGGTCACCCATGCACAAGGATCCAATATTCTGGCGAGAGAATGTTACCAACTTTGAGGAGAATGACATTCAGGTACTAATTTGTTTTTTGCCCAAGATTTCTCACCTAATTTTGCTATTTGTTTGTATGGAAGAAATTAGATTATTTGCTTAATTGTTGGTGTTGTATACTTAATTTCTTGGTCTATTGTGCTTAGTTAATTCAGCGGGGCTGAACTAATGCCTGAAATTATTTGTGTCCCATAAGGTGTGTTGCCCATTTTGTGTTGTTATTAATGGCAATAGGGTATCTGTCATGAGTCATAGGTATACAGGTAAAACTTGGTAGTAGCTACTCAAGGTGGTTCTTGTGTTTTGTTTGTTTGTGTTTTCCTGGATAGCTCTGTTTTTCCAAGACAGTGTTGACTTCCATTCCATGGAAAAGTGGTAGTAAATTGGGTCCACTTACTTGGTTCTGAAGGCAGTATTAAATTATATGGTGAAAGTAATTGCAGATGCCAATGCTGTTGACTCTTGAGTAATCTTTTGAAGAAGCTTGTGGCTTCCGTAGTACTAATAATGCATGACCTTGTCTTGCAGATTCTAAGAGTCCTGATAACTATCTTGGACACATCCGGTGATCCTAGGGCATTGGCCGTAGCCTGCTTTGATATCTCAGTGTTTGTCCAGCAGTGTCCGGCTGGAAGTAGCATAGTGACGGACCTCAAGGCCAAGGAACGTATGATGAAACTGATGAATCATGAGAGTGCCGAGGTCGCCAAAAATGCACTGCTATGTATCCAAAGGCTTTTCCTAGGTGCCAAGTATGCTAGCTTTTTGCAGGCTTAGAGATGCATTCCTTTGAATGGCGGAGCGGAGCAATGGGGCAGCGTTTTTTAGTCTAAATGTTATTTTCCAAAGGAGATGTTTATGAAGGGAAGGGCAGGGGTGCTGCTGTCATAGTAGTAGTGGTATACATATTTATGTGTTTGAGTAATACATTTCATAGGGCTGTTTGGTTATTTGAAAATCCACTTGTTGCTGTGTTTTTTATGCTTTCTTGGTTGGTGTAGGTAATGAGCTAGAGTAAAAAAAAAAAAATTTCATCTGTAATCCCGCTGGGGGGGGATAAAATAAATTATGTGTATTCAGTGAGGCCCATATTTGTTGTCAAGATTTTACTTTTACCTTAATGCATGCACCCACTGGACTATTAGCTGAATTTTACATAATCGTAATGGGATTCCTTTTTAATGAAAATTATTAAAACGATGGCAGGGACGCACGACCAAGCGGCCGGTCATGCGTTCTTAATTAGTTGAATGAAAGATTTGGATTTTGTCATGAGTGCATTTTTGCCCTACCACTATAAAGTGGTGGCGATATCCACCCTATCAATTAGTGTTAGATTTATTTTAAAATTTAAGATTTATGTTAATTCAAAATTATTCAAAGGTACCTGATGGTGAGCAAAATTATTTTTTTAATTTTTGTTCATTAGTGCATTTTTGCTCACAACATTAAAATAAGTGACAATACGTGGGGAATTTCCTTATATTGCAAATTTCTTTAACGGGTTTCATATCAATTGCAATTTTCTTTGCCATCGTATCTAAGAATAGAGAGAGATGGAGAAAAAGAGTGGGAGTGAGGAGGATAAGGGAAAGGTATGCAAAAGGTGCAAGGAAAGCTACAGAGCCTCCTCTAACACCTCTTTCTCATGCCGCTTCCACCCTTCTTTCTTCGTCTGTCGCCGTCACGACGACCAGAAAAGGTATAGCTCTGACCCCTCTCTCCCCACTTTCCAATGAGTTCTATTTTACAGTAATTAATTTCGTTGAGTTTCGATCTTTGATTAGTGCAGCGGATGGTTGGAGTGAGAAATTATGTTTTTGTTTAACTGACTAGTGGATGCCAATTTGCATAATCTGTGTTTCTGATTCATGTGGGTTTACTTACTTTCTTCCCCTTTTGGATTTGGATTTGGATTTGGATTTGGATTTGGATTTCGGGTTGCATATCACAATTCACGGACAGGAATCAGGAGTTTAGGGTGGGGTGTGGGTGTGGGTGTGCGATATCATATGTTCTCATAGTCAAGTTATTCTTCTTGGGCCTGAAGATTCAATGGATAATAGATGGGATCAAAAGGATTGATCAAGTGAAAGTGTATATGTCCCATTGTTCTTTGTCTCTTTCATGTACTAGTTAAGGAAAACTGTGAATGTTTTGCAGTCGACTAGAAATATTGGGAGAGAGAGATTGCTCTGCAATAACTATGCTTCTATCTTTCCTTACTGGGTCGATGTTTTATTATTCTTGATTGTATTGAAGGTACTATGAATTGGGACCCAACGATCCGCCATACGCTGCCAAGTTCTACGACTGTTGTGGGGCTGAGGATCCTGAGGCATCCGGCTGCACTACCAGTTTCCATGTTTCGTACGATGAGGATTGATTTAAGTTTCATCATTTCATTCAGTCTTGCTCTTGCACTCTAGCCAAGTTGTAGATATCATTCTGTATCTCCAATAATGTCCTCTCTTTTATATGAAAATGAAGTGGATGCATAATTCTGAATGTTTGTTTCGTGAAGTGATGGTTTGTATATATAGTTTAGATTGCTACAAGTCAGATAAAGTTAGAAGAAAAACAAAGTTATGTAAAGAAAATAAAGGAGGAGACACGACGACGGGGATATCTGGACTGGTAGCCTAGTTGGTTGTGTTATTGTTGATTAGATGTAAGATTGTTCACTTGGCTGTTGTATTTTTCTAATAAAGACTAATGGTAATATATAATGAAGATTCTGATTCCATTTTCCACCCCATGAGACCCATGACCCACTTTTAATTCTCGTATGGTGGGTGGATGTGGATGACATATATATTCACAGTTGTTTTAGCGTTGTAATTAGTTTGTATGACAGGTTTATTAATTGTAATTGGATCTTGTTTCTTTTTTGGGTTCCTTTTAATGAATAAATTATTGCACTATTTTATTTTGAAAATAAAGGGCAAATTCCTGGAGCTCTGTAGAGCAGCTCAAAATTATTATTTCATTCATATATGTGAATGTATGTATGTATGTATATTAATTAAACATCGTTTTCCACCCAAAGAAAGCATATATAACTCAAGGAAAGATATGAGAAACAGAGAGGATTCTTTCTTCGCTTTTTCTTTTTTTTACTTTTCTCTTCCCACAGAGAGAGAGAGAGAGAGAGAGAGGGCAGTATAGCATAGAAAGACGTATGAATTTGCTCTCCTTTAATTTCCCTTCATTGCCTGAGTTGTGAGGTGAATGATTCATTTGTTGGAAACATAAATCATGAAACATATTTGAAACATGAAACAGGGCATATGCTAGGAGGATGCCGATATTTTAACGCCTTTCTTCCTTCCTTGTCCTGCCTACAGTCCCACCTCCACCCCTCCAGAGACGGATGATGATTCTCTTCGGATTCTCTTTATGCTGATCTTAGAGATCTTCACATCCTACTCATTCATTGTATATTATGTGGTTAGTTTTCGTTAGTTACTATTTGTGTTTAATTTTAAATAATTAAATTCAAATGATTTTTTACCGCACGATGTATGATGAACCACTAAAATGTGAAGATCCCTTGGATCTTCATAATTTAAATTCGGATGAGATCCAAATCCTCCAGAGACATCCTTCGTCAAACTCCCTCCCTCTTGTTAAAATTAAAAAAACAAAATAAAACACCGTGGTGATGACCCATTGTCATGTGGATGTGGTTGTGGATGTGGAGTGGAGGGAGTCGGAGGCCCTAATCCTATATAGTATTGTATATAATTAATTGCAGCTTGATAGGCTGGCTGCGCATACGGCATAGGGGAAATTGAATTATGATATGATTTTATCGATCGAGTTCGAGAGAGAGAGGAAGCAAAGCATGGATTATTGATTATTCATGATCATGATTGTCCCTCCCACTTCATCCATTAATTAAATGACGACCCCTTGCAATTTTCCATTCTCTTCTCTTACAAATGATTAAGATCCGACTCCGACTCCTATCCACATATGATCCACATAACATTGCCTACTAGTACCTCCTTCAATTCCTTATTAGCAGTTTACTAGTTGTACATATTTCACGTTGGCCTTGTTATTCTAATCAAGAAATAATACTACTCGTATCTTTATTAATGTGTGTGTGTGTGTAGACGAAGGAAGGAAGGCATGCACATTACACATACAACAGTAGCTAGGTTAAATTGTTACTTAATTTTTCCAACTAATACAACGTTTCGCCATTTCATTATATTATTTATTTTACTTGTAATAGAAATAGTATGAAGTGCAATTCTTTACTCTAGCGACTAGTGGCTAGTCTACCAGTCAATATGCATGCATGGAAAAACAGCTATATTATATCTTATCTTTACAATTGTTATCTTTCTTCAAATCATAACATGTCCTAGTTTTTATATTTTACCTATTACTTTTACACATACAATAGTACCTACATCGATCAAACTAACTACATATATACATATGTGTGCGCGCGACATCTAAAATTGAAGGCATGCATGCATGCACATCTAAGAGTAACTAAATTGGTAGCCAAAGATATTAAGAGGGATGCCAAAAGTCTATAAAACTAAGAAGCTAGCTAGCACCTCTTCCTCATGCGTGAATCATGAATCGTGATCAAGCAAGTTTTAACTAATTAATTAATATTATAATTATTTGTGTACATGTTTTCAACATTTCTACTAAATCCTAAACCATAATGATAAGACGACATTTTACGTTAAATTGTAAAATGACAAAAGATTCATAAAGAATCTTATTTTAAAAGAATCTTCTTAACATTTATTGAGTGAAAATATCAACTTTCACCTAACTAATACAATCTAATCATAATTGCTTCATTTCCAAACTAAAGTAATTTGCCTCAACTACAAGGAAAAATGAACATTTTGTTGGTCGGTTTGCTAGTCGGCTTCCCACCTTACAAAACCCAAAAGGTGTTTCCTTTATCCCCACCTTTCTTTTTTGCTCCATCATCCATGTAAACTGTAAGGCACTGCAAGTAAATTGAAAAACTCAATTGGCAATTGGCACACTATCGCTCGTGTGCGACGTAGGAAATTTCGTATGGCTAAATTAACGAGTAAAGATATCTTAGAAGAAAGTCACTCTTAAAATGAAATTGTCTCAACATTCAAGTAATTAAAACATATCCTAACCATTATCTCTTAATTCAACCTAAATATGTTGACACTTGCATTAATAAATGATGTAGTTTGAGTATATATCCAAATCAACGTCCATGTAAATTACGAAATCCTCAATAAAACCCATTCCTTTTTGAGTTGATTTGTCCTTTATATTTTGAATAACACATTCGTACTCATTGAGTTTGGTACTAGCAATTTTTTGATGCACTTGAACTAATGCACAACCTAACATATATTTCCGCAGGCACAAAAATCTCTTTAAACCCTCAGCTTTCAACCCCACACACACACACACACACTCTCATATATATATATATATATTACCTTCTCAATTATTCCCGGATAATAATTCTTTTAATAGGTCAACTTTGGGAGGCAGTATTCCAATCAACAATTTGAGAATGTGTACTCACATGATATTAGATTCCCAAATGTTTACTATGTAAATAAGAAGAAACATGCAGGAGAAGGAATGAAGAGTGAAAAAAAAAAAAAAGGGGGATACAGAAAAAGAATGCCTCTATGTTAATTAGATATCTTTATTTTATAAGTATTGCGTCATACCCAAATCCTATTGGACTTCACATACTTTTCTATTTCTTAGTTGCTGTAAACACAGTACGAAAAATGACAGTTGTTTTTTTATACTTAATTCTTTGTAAGCAAAAATGTCATTTAATTTTATTAAAATAAAGAAAGACTAAAAAAGGGAAAGAAAAAGTAAAGGTAAAAGTGTTCCATCCAGTTTTTATTTGTATGTCTTTGGCCGTGAATTCATAGTACACTTATTTTGGCTATTATACAGAAGAGCAGCATACTTTTTTACCCAAGGAAAAAAGAAGCATTAATTCTCTGATAAATTTCAGCTGTTTTGGTTGGGTTAATAATAATATGACTAACTAAATTCAGTTACAAATAAGGAGGTCTCAGGACTCGCATTCTGTTTTTACTGAAAAGCCTGGCAAGCGATGAAAGAAAAAGAAACAAAGTGAGAGAGTCGTACAAAGTAATAAGTGGAAGCTGAGTTGTGCAGTGTTCGTGTCTGTCGCCAGGGCCCGTACAAAGTAATACGATCTTTCCTTCCCTGTGTAAGTTCCTCCTCATTTCGGTTCCACGTCACGTCTAGTCGGTCCAACTGTCCAAGTCCAACTTCTGTTGTCTCTGCGTGGTTCATCTACTTTATGCCCCTTTTTTATTGCTTTATTTTTCACTAAAAAGGAAAATATAGCAACACGTTATCCGTCATGAAAAAAATTGCAAATTACAAGCAGGGAAAGAGAGGGAGGGAGGGAGGGAGAGAGCATAATAATTAATTAGACAGCACGACCCCAGCACCGTCCTTAACCCCCATTTCCAAACAATCCCAGTGCTCCACTCCTCTTCCTCCCCCACCTTCCCGTTCTTCTTCCATCACCACCGCCATGTCTTCCAAGCCCAAGTAAGTCTACTCTTTCTTTCTCTTTCTCTCTCTTAATTCTCTCTCTGTATGAGACTGAGATGAAGATCTGATTTTTATTCGGTGTTTTCGGATTTGATGTATGTCCTTTTCAATTTGGAATTTTTCTTCTCCATTTCCCGATTAGTGCTCGACACGGATCTGGTTTTATCAACTCCACTACCACTGCATCTTTTTTCCCTTCTCTTCTCTTCAACTCAAAATCTAATATTTGCTTGTAACCCAACAAAAATACTCTGATATTTGCTCCAATTTTCAACCTTTTACTTTCGTTGGTTCTAAATTGGTTGCTTCTTTCTGCACTTGGCTTACTTATTTTTGGATCTGGTGCTGAACAACTTATGCCATACTTTCACATATTATTTCCATTTACATTTTTTTCTGTCTGTCTCTGCGTGTGTTTTTGTTTGTGTTTGCTTATAAATTTCCAAATTTTGTGGCAGATCCATCTCTTTTTGCTCGATTATGTTTGCAATGTTTTGTTTGATGTTCAATAATATGGTTTCTTCTTGTTGATATACTTGAACAGATCTACTGTATCTGATACTCCTAAAAAAGCATCACCAGCAGCAACCCCTCCCGCTCGAGTTAGTAAACTCAACCGGGGAGTTGCTAAATCCGAATCCGATTCGCCTTCTCCTTTGCAAAATTCTCGCCTTTCAGTTGATCGCTCCCCGCTTTCTGTCAAATCCAAGCCCGTCGTTGAGCGTCGGTCACCCAAGATCACCACCCCCACCTCCACTCCCCCTGAAGTGAGTTTTACTTTTACCAACTACACCTACTTGTAGTCTTCTTTTTTCCTTTTTGGTACTACATTTCATTTAGTTCCTTTGAACTTATTACAGCAATCGTAAGGGATGGAACCAGTCGTTATTTGTGTATTTTGATCCACATTGTTGCTTTATATTGTTTTCAGAAACAACCGACACGGGTTGCAAAGGGATCAGAGATACAGGCTCAATTAGGTCTTGTTCAGGAAGATCTGAAGAAGGCAAAGGAGCAGATAATTTTGATTGAGAAAGAGAAGGCAAAAGCAATTGACGAATTGAAAGAAGCGCAGAAAGTGGCCGATGAGGCACATGAGAAACTCAGAGAGGCTTTGGTGGCTCAAAAGCGAGCCGAGGACAATTCTGAAATTGAGAAGTTTCGCGCTGTTGAGTTGGAGCAGGCAGGAATCGAAGCATCCCAAAAGAAGGAAGAGGAATGGGTGAAAGAGCTTGAAGCTGTGAGGAACCAACATGCTCTGGATGTGTCCACTCTACTCTCTACCACTCAGGAACTTCAAAGGGTGAAGCAAGAACTGACCATGACCTGTGATGCCAAAAACCAGGCACTGACTCATGCTGATGATGCAACCAAGATTGCCGAGATCCATGCCAATAAGGTGGAGATTCTTTTAGCTGAGTTGACTCAGTTAAGAGCCTTGCTAGATGCAAAGCTTGAAACAGAGGCTAGCGAGAGCAACAAGATGGTGGTTAGCCTTAAATCGGAGGTAGACTCTCTCAAACAAGAACTTGAGAAAGCAAAAGGTTACGAGGAGAGGTTGATAGAGAAAGAGGCTTCCATTGAACAGCTCAACATTGAGCTAGAATCAGCCAAGATGGCTGAATCTTATGCACGTAGTGTAGTTGAGGAGTGGAAAATTAGGGTTGAGGAATTAGAGATGCAGGTTGAAGAAGCAAACAAGTTGGAGAGGTCTGCATCAGAGTCCTTAGATTCAGTCATGAAACAACTCGAGGGAAACAGTGAGTTGTTGCATGATGCAGAATCTGAAATTTCTGCTCTTAAAGGGAAGGTCAGCTTGCTGGAAATTACAATTGGAAGACATAGAGGGGATCTTGAGGACTCGGAACTTTGTCTTGAGATGGCCAAAAAGGAAAATTATGAAATGGCAAAAACGGTTGAGTCGCTTAAGTCTGAGCTTGAAACTCTGAAGGAGGAGAAAATGCAGGCTTTAAGCAATGAGAAGCTTGCCTCATCAAGTATTCAAACCCTTTTAGAAGAGAAAAACAAACTCACAAATGAGTTGGAAAATTCTAGGGATGAAGAAGAGAAGAGCAAGAAAGCAATGGAAAGCTTAGCTTCAGCCTTACATGAAGTCTCCGCAGAAGCAAGAGAAGCCAAAGAAAAGCTGCTGTCTAATCAAGCTGAGCTTGAGAGTAACGAGTCGCAGATAGAAGACCTGAAAATGGTCTTGAAAGCAACAAACGAAAGGTATGAAGGCATGCTTGATGATGCAAAACACGAAGTTTATCTTGTTACAAGTAACCTTGAACAATGCAAGACTGAGTTCCAAAACGCAAAGGCCGACTGGGAGAAGAGAGAACTTCACCTGGCGAATTGTGTGAAACATTCAGAAGAAGAAAACTCTTTGAAGGAAAAAGAAATAAACAGGCTGCAAAATTTGCTCACAAAATCAAATGAAGAAGCTTGTACTTTGAAGGACGAAGAAGCCCAGTTGAAAGAGAGCTTGAAGGAAGTTGAATCTGAAGTTATCTATTTGCAGGAAGCTCTTGCAGAAGCAAAGGCTGAGAACATGAAATTACAGGAAAGCATATTGGACAAAGAAAATGAGTTCCAGTGTATTGTTCATGAAAATGATGAGCTCCGAGACAAGGAGGCAGCTTCTCTTAAAAAGGTTGAGGAATTGTCTAGGTTATTGGAAGAAGCTGTGGCGAAGAAGCAAGCCGAGGAAAACGGTGAGCTAACAGATAGTGAGAAAGACTATGATTTGCTTCCAAAGGTAGTTGAATTCTCTGAAGAGAATGGGCATGGAGGAGAAGAGAAACCAAAAATGGACCTTGCACCAAGTCAATCTGAGGAACCCAAGAAGGAAAGTTCATGGGAAGAGAATAATAATGTTGTTACTAATGGCAAGGCTGAGGAAATGGATTATGCTAAAAGTGATGATGTGAATGGGAAACCAAAAGAAGATGAGAGCAAAGAGAAGGAAGATGACTCAGTAGAGGTGGAGTATAAGATGTGGGAGAGCTGCAAGATTGAAAAGAAGGAATTCTCGCCTGAGAGGGAACAAGAGCAGGAATCGTTTGAAGAGGAAGTGGAGTCAAAGGTGGGGGGTGGCGAGGGGTTTGATGGGATAAATGGAGTAACTTCAACGGAAAGCGTGGACGAAAGCAGGACCTCTCCAGCAAAGCAACAAAAGAAGAAGAAGCCTTTACTCCGCAAGTTCGGAAGCCTACTGAAGAAGAAGGGCACAAGCAACAACCAGAAGTAGAGAAGGTTGTTGCATGAATTGTTTCATACGTTTGATTTTCATTTTTTGGTGCTGATATTTTCAGAATAGGTTAAGAATGAAGAAGTTTGTATTATGTTTAGGGTTTTTTTTATTTTTAATATTTGATTTCCGATCTGGGCTGTATCTTGTATGTGATGGGACTTTCATTTGGTCATTCCTTCTCCCTTGCACAATCTGAGATTGATATTGAGGGAAGGAGTTGTAACATGGACTTGTATCTTGACGTGCTTTCATCTGTTTTAAAAGGAGATGCATGTATCCATTGTTATTTGTTATTTGTCCCAAGGAGTGTTGTGGACATGAACTTGTATATTTTGATTTGGTCAATTACCCCTCCCTATGTGATATTATTGACCTCCTGGATTGGTGGGGATGGCTGTGCACCGGTACGCTTTCAGCTTCGGGTTACACATTCTACTAAACGCAACCGGGTTACTCTTTCATTTTCGGTGCCTAGGAAATAGACTACTCGAAAAGTTGTTGGATCAGTGGTTTCCACATTTCGTCGAATTCAATCAGTTATTCTGTTGATATCGCAGTTATCACTTATTTCACATTTGAGTAATGATACGAAGATTAAATTTGTAGACAATGTTTTGGAAACTAAATGACATGAAAGTTGATGATTGATTTATTACTTAAACGTTGATAAACGTATTCATTCTTATCATTCAATTTGCAAATTTAGTCTCCAAATTTAATTCCTAGCATTCATTACCCTTCACATTTTCGTTCCCTCAAATCTCAAACTCCCAACCCGAACCTATCTGGGTCAATCTCATGGGTGGGCCTGTCTTATGCACTCATTTCAATTTCAAATGCACGTCAATTAATAAGCAGTAATAGTGGAAGAAAAAGAAAAGTAGAAAATATAGAAAAAAGTAGAAAATATAGAAAAAGACCAATCCATCCCCTCGTAGGTCCTCCTCCTACACGTGAAATTACTGATTTAGACATTTCTTTTTTTCAAGTGTTTTTTATATAAATTTTTTAACCTCTTACCAATCTATTTAACTCTTGTTAAGTCTCGTTAGAATGTGTGTTTAGAATAACAGAAAATACATTTAGTAAAATTAATTTTAAAATTAATCATTAATACAAATTTAAGTTCTGAAAAAACAATTTAAGTACTTTATACAAGTGTTTCTTTTAACAAACACACTTAAAAGTACTTTGAAATTCAAAATAATTTCATCAAAACTCTTTCAATAATTTCAAAAAGGGTAAATTACATTTTCATATCTCAGGTTTGGGGTCTATTTCAATTCCTTACAATATCTTTAAAACATTTCACTTTCATACCTTAAGTACTATTTTATTTCAAAATAATACCTCTGTTACATTTTTCATTCATTGATCTATTAAATGCTGACATGACTGCTACATATATGCCACATGTCTACCAAATGTCTGTCACATGACAAATAAAATATATTTTTAATTTTTTTTTAAAAAACCTGAATTTTCTCAAAAAAAAAGGTAAATTACATTTTATCCCCTCAGGTTTTGGCTCGATTTCAATTCCTTACAACATCTTTAAAGCATTTCAATTTCATACATTTACTATCATTTTATTTCAATTTCTTACATTCATTAAGTGATGACGTGGCAAATATGAGATCCACATTTGTGCTGACGTGGCTGCCAAATTTGTGCCACGTGGCAAAATAAAAAATTTATGCATTTAAAAATATTTAATTAAAGAAAAGTTTAAAATAAAAAAAAAAAAACCCCAGAAACCCATCTCTTCCCCTTCCCTGCAACCCCCCTCTCCTCCTCCAACCGATCTGTTCCCCTTCCTCGCAACCTAAACCCCCCCACAACCCCCCCACCCCACCCCTTATCATGCGCACCCCTCATATGGTGCTTTAGAACCGGCGATTTCGCCTCCGTTGCGAACACTTGCATCCCATGGACAGATTCGGTCGGCTCAGATCCAGCAGTCACCATTGCCATGGCATTCTTGTTCTCATCCAGAGCCTGCACCACGTGCATCACCCCGGGGTGCCTCAGCCTCGCCGCATCAGCTCAAATGATCTCCAACAACCCATCTTCCGCCGCCTTGGTCAATCCAGTGCACATGCGCGCCTCCGACAGAGCGACGTATACAGTGGGGTCGGGCGTGAGTTCTTCTATGGGATCTGGGTGTGAGTTCTTCTAGGCGTCGGGCATGGAGAGAGAAGGGAGATCTCAAAAACCCCGAAAGGATTCTCAAATAGCCGCTGCAGAATCAGCAGATCGAACACCGCCGTCTTGCCATTGTCGGTCTAGCCGATGCCCAGCACGTCCAGGCCTGCTAGGATTTCAGGGTGAATGTGGCAGCAGAGTCGGGGTTAGGATTTATGGATATTTCGATTTAAAGGTCAGGGGCGGAGGGTGAAGCGGAAATAGGGTTTTTTAAGGGTTTTGAGGATTTGGGGGCGTAGGATTTGAAGAGAGGGAAGTCAACGGCATGGATCGGTTGGGGGAGGTGAACAGAGTGGAGGAGAGGGGTGGGGGGTTGCAGGGAAAGGGATGGGTTTCTGCATTTTTGTTTTTGTTTTTATAAACTTTTCTTTAATTAATTATTGTTTAATGTATATAAAAAAAATAAAAAAATTTGCCATGTGGCACAAATGTGGCTACCACGTCAGCTCTTAACAGACCAATGGATGGAAAATTTAACGGATGTATTATATTGAAATAAAATAGTACTTGAAGTATGAAAGTGAAATATTTTAAAGATGTTGTAAGGAATTGAAATTGACCCCAAACTTGAGATGGTAAAGTGTAATTTATCTTTTTTTTTTTTGAGAAAATTCAGTTTTTTTTTTTTTAAATTAAAATTTTTTTTTGCCACGTGGCACACATTTGATAGCCACATGGCATATATGTGGCAACCACATCAACACTTAACGGATTCATAGATGGAAAATGTAACAGATGTATTATTTTGAAATAAAATAGTACTGAAGGTATGAAAGTGAAATGTTTTGAAGATGATGTAATGAATTGAAATATGTCTCAATCCTGATGTATGTAAATGTAATTTACCCTTTCAAAAAACCTTTTCCAATTAATTTTGTTAATTTATTTAGAGAAGTGTTATTCGCACTTAAAAAATCTCATTCTACATCCCTCTCGTAAGTAAGTGTATTTTTCTTTCTTAATATAAAAAAGTTCGCAGTATAAAATAAAATTTTTGAAATGTTAATAATAATTTCTTTTATTTAATTTAAATCAAAACATAAATGAATTTCATAAGATGTGAAAATCACTAACCTTCGCAAAATTTAACTACTACTAAGTAGAGGATTGGCAGATAAATCGATACTGGTTGTTTTCTTTCTTTCACCAAAATCAGACGAACGCGGCGAAGAAATTAGGTACTTTTTTAAAAGCTCATGAGTCAGATTACAATTCAGAATTGAGAGAATTGAGAGATAACAACGAATCGAATCGAATCGAGAGGATGTGGTTAGAGATCATCTGCGGGCTGATAATATACAAGTTTTACAGGTGCTTCGTCTCCTCCGATGACGACGACGTCTTGGACGTGGAGACCTCTGATTCCAAGGCTCTCTTCTCCGTCGGCGACAGACTTGCCAAGCTTTACGGCGGCAAGGTCTACGTCGGCCTTCGCATTCCCGATGCTGATACCGCTTCCCCTCAGACCATCGATTTGGTCCTCGTCTCCAAAGGGTAACGCCTAAACTAAACCCTCCTGTATTTTTTTTTTATATTATTTTCAATTGTTTTTCTTTTCTTTTTTCTGTCTATTATGCTGATGAATCTATCTGTTGTTTGTCTTCGTTTGTGTTTTTTCTTTACAAAAAAATCAAATTCAAAATAATAAAAATGAAAAAAGGGAGGCAGTGGTCGTGAGTGTAAAGAATTTATCAGGATTAGTTTCAGTGAATGCGGATGGCAGCTGGGTTTGTGAAAGCCACAGTAGTAATCACAAAACGCACCACCTACCTGACCCTGTAAGACCCTTCTTCTTCACTCCCTTTAATTTAGCATTTCTTCTTCTACTCCTAAGTCCTAGCAAGCATCGTTGTGTGGACTGTTAAATGCGATCGCAGATCGCAAATCATTTGTAACGGGGCAACACTTTGGTTGAAGGTTTATTTCATGACTCACCAGCGCACAGTTTGCATTCTCCATTCATTTTTATGTGTGCATTCCATTTTCCTAGGCAATGGTAGCATGGATATTCATTCATGACAGTCTCCCGTTTAGTCTTTCTCATCATTGAGTATTACACTTCTTTTCAGGTGTTGGAGACCAAAAAACAAGCTTCAATTCTTGAATCATATTTAGAACAAAGAGGGTGTGCTTTACCACAAGGATATTTGTCTTGCAAAGTAATACTTTCCCATCCAAAAGTTTGGTACGTCTTGGAGTCCTCTCATGTTTTCAATTGCTCTAATTTATTATTACTTGGTCTTTTCTAAGTTCTATTTCCCTCCAAATTGCTAGTGCTTTGCTTTCTCATGTTTCTTGCTTCGAACATGACTAGTGAACAAAGACTGATTCCTGAACATTTCTTCAACTATCAAGGAGGGTGCTAAAGAGGGTTTGAAATGTAGGTGTAGATATATGTGGTTGAGAGGTATTGACGTTTAAAGCCATGCATTGCAAATGGTTTTTAAGAAGGAATTTTAGGATGGTGCAACTGCATTCGAATCTAATTACTTTTCATGCTAATAACATTTCTTACTTTTCTGTGCTTCAAACTCTCAGTGTCTTACTTACATATACGTATTTTTTTTGTAGCACCACTCAGTCAAGCAATTTTCCATCAGAAGTTGTAACCTATGACCAGTTGATGCAGCTGAAACCGGAACCACAAAACATGTTTTCTGGTTGGATTAAAGGTGCCTTCCGTGGTGGAAAGAAAGAGATGCAAGAATCTATATGTCAGAAGCTTGATTTCATTCTTAGTACGGCTCCAATGTGGGATAGGTTTGTTGCCCTTTACTTTTAAAGTTTTCTTTTCAATTTTCCTGGGAATTGGGATTAGGTGTTATCTTATAAGCCATGGCGAATCCGGCTCAGCGCCAACCTCATCTGATTCTCAATTATAATACTCAATACACACTACAAACAACAGGACTAAAACTAAATATATATGGGTAAGCAGATATCCAAATGTCAGTAAACCAACTACGAAGATCTTTAGGGTCGAATTCCTTAACACCGGAGGCAAAGTCAGTGGGGATTTGGGCAGCCTCCTTAACTCTGCTGACTCGAATCATTAAGTCATTCCTTTCCATGCAAGTTGGAATTACAGGGAAATAGGCTGCTTGATGCATGATGAATTCATTTATGTGGATACTGTTTTGTGTTTTTTGATTGGCCTGCAGGTTGGAGCTCGAAGGTAGTAAGTATATTCTTGGTGAATTTCTGGAATTTAAGGGTAAGAAGGAAGATGTTCAAGCTTTGAAAGGTATCAAAAGATCAAAAATTGGCCGCCTTGTTGTCCAAAAGACAAGCATTCTTGGATTTGGTAATTCTCCAAGTTCTTATCTCTCTCTCTATTGAGCATTATTTATGCTGAAGTGATAGAAAATGATCAAGGATGCAAGGGCATACATCTTGATTAAGGTTTGGAACTTGGAATTTTAAAATCGTTGGAATAGACATTGCATTTAGGCACATGTTTAAATATTGGCCCTTTTATTTGTGGCAGCCCCTTCAAGGCTTCAAGTTCTGTACTCTCCTCGTGATTATCGGAGCGAAGGAGCTTCAGCTTCCAAGTGGATGGAGGTAAATGTAAGGTCTAGTACAGAGGTCCTCTTCCAACCAGAAAATTCTTCTAAAGTCCGCAAGTTTAAGCTCTCTTCAGTCGTCTCTATGTCACTGAGTGCTTAAAGATTCCTCGTGCTGAATTCATCCACACATCTGTAGTAGCCGTGAATTATATGTGTAATTGTTTCAACCCTTGTACCGATGTTGATTTCTTTTGGATATTGCAGGCATGTCGATATGAAAATGCTAATAGGAATTTGAATTAAACATTACAATTTTTTTTTTTGAGGAAAAATACTTGGGTGTGACTGTAGAACTGTCATGTGGTTACTTATTGCGTGTGAAATGAAACATCATGTGGTAATGTCGCACCCAAGTAGTTATGGTGTTTTAGGCCATTGTGTAATTTGTGTTGAAGAATGAATGATATAGTATAAACTAGACGGATCCAAACATGGGATGCATGCGTGATGCATGTGCATGCCTTGCAAGTTAAGACTTAAAAGAGTAGGAAAAGAGAAGATTGGATGGTTGAAAGTGAAAATTCCTGTTAAGGGTAGTATATATAGATAAAAGCAAAGAAACTCAAAAAATTCTTATGAAAGCGTTCATATCTAACGCACACTTAATTCACAAGCATTCGAAGTTTCGTTATCCACTGTAGTATACTGGTACTAGATTCAAAATTAATCGCGGAGTTGAAGGGCAGTGTCAAAGTTGACCATGAGTTCGTTGAGTTTCTTGTTGCTTATCTTCTGTTGGTACACCACCATTGTCTCTGCCTCCTCCAAACTGCAAATGTACGTTTCAAGTTTCAACACAAAATTGTCTAAATCATTTCATTTCAGACAAGACAGGGAGGGAGAGAGAAGCAAGGCATGAATTCAAACCTTTGGCTTTGGCTTTGGGGTTGCGTTTGGAGAGATGAGGTTTGAGAAGGTGGCAACAGCATGCGGGCAAGCTCAACGGCATCTTTGTAGCAATTGATGACTCTGTCGAAGCATACATATCTTCCGTAGGATGACACGTCTTCAAAGACGGAGATGTGCGCGTCCACAATGGACTTGAGATCAACAGTCACCAACAGCCCGTCTTGGTACATCTCAGCCGTTCCTTTCAGATAAGGGTCCGTGATGGTGAGATCGGGGCCTAGCAACAGCCCCCCATTGATGGACACCATGTTCAGTCCTCGGTCCATTGCTAGAGCCCACGCTGTCCTCTCGGCTAGGGTCTTGGAGAGGGCGTGCCAAAGCTGATGATAAAACAATTTTAAATCATGACGGTCAGCCTACGGTAGAGACAGATTGTAGCATATTCGCCATGTAAAATTACCCAACTGTTAAAACTGAAAACCCATTTACTAACATGCTTTATGCGGTCAAAGACAGGGTAATGGCGCTCAACTGAAATTCAGCTAATTTTTTCATCTACACGATAACAAAAAGACATGTTTATGAAATGAAATGAAATAGTACCTTGAATTTTCTACAAAAATTGACATCGCTCCAGTTTCTCTCATCATCAATGCCACGGGACGAGGAGGACGCCGATGACGCATTACGGTCGTCCCTCCAAATGACAGCTGTTACAGAGGACGTAAAGACTACTTTGTGTATGGTATCAGTTTGGGCACAAGCTTCCAGCACATTATGAGCTGCTCTCACCTCTGCCTCTGCCATAAATTCCTGCATCAAGTATCATATATAAATATAATCAGCATAATTAATCTGGATTGAGTAAAGGCAAATGAGTCCGTCCATATTGAAAAGGATGGGAGACGTACATCATAAGTGGGGTGGTCTGAAGGAGGCTCGAAGGAGTAGAAAAGGGCAGAGCATCCTTTCAAGGCGTCCACAATGCTGTGGTAGTCAAAAGGGTCTGAACGGAATACTCTCAATTTCTTCTTCTTTACCAATTCGTCATCAAAACACTCTGCTTCATCCATCCCACCCCCGCATATAATAATTCATTAAACAACGGCTTTACTATTAATTTAATCAATTCATATAAACAAATGGAAATCGGAAGACTAAATCCTGAAGAAAAGAAAAGAAAAAAGGACCACTTACAGTTACAGCGTACGTATGAGCAAGATGATGATGATGATGATCGCATCATGTACAATTCATGGCACATGCTATAGGAATCCTAAAACATTTTAGAATGTTTATATCCTAAGTTGTAGCTAAAAGACTTGGATATATCCAGCTTGCTAGTTGTTTGGTTTCTATTAACTATGACAAACAGGATTGGAAATCAAATAACATAAAAGACTGGATTTCCAAGGAGGAGGAAGAAGAAAACAGTTCATCAAGATGTACGTGGATTATAGATAAATAAATTAATAGTCTAACATACATACTGTGATGCTTTTGGAGTGCAGCATGGACTGCATAGCCTCTGTGCAAGAGGCGGTGGACGAGAGTGGAGCCTAGGCGGCCGGACGCATCCATGACGCAGACTGTGGTCGTCTTTGAACATGGACTGGTTTCATCAGCATCATCATCATCATCAAAACTACGAATAGCTTCTGCGGCAGGAGGCATCGATGGATGGATGGGATGGGATGGGAATGAGGGACGTATATGAATTTCTGAAAAAGGGATGGATGAATCATGAATGGGAGTCTAAATATAATATAGGGAAAGCAAATGGGATATGGATTGCAATTGAATTAGGGGCCAGCAGCCGGTGCAAGGTCCAAGCACTTAATTATGGAATTGACGCAGGTAGGTGGGTAGTTAGCTGCAACCTACAACTAGTACAAACAAGAGCAGTATTTAATGCGTTTTGGGCATCAGAGGATAGAGGAGGAGAATGAGAGGACTCAGAGGATCTCTCTCTCACACAAACACACTCTCTCTTTGTATTTAAGAAAGAGAGAGAAAGAAGGAAAGTCGTAATATTAAATAAATGAGGAGAAGGAGAGCATTGAGAAAGAGTGTGGTGTGGTCTCTCTCATTAATAATATATAAAAAAGACAGTTTGGAAGATGAGCGTTGGGTTGGACAATTTGGAGAAGGGTAGGGACACCACCAATGCCATGCCATTTCCTACTAGACTAGACTAGGACGTATGTAATTATCATGAATAATATGTACAACTATCAGGACAGGACAGGACAGGACTCCTCAGAACCAGATTCATCCATCAAACCAAACAACTCCTTAGGACTCAGGACCAGATTAGATTACTCATGATAGAAGAGTAGGATTTCAAGTCGTGGATTGTATAGTGCGGTGCAGCTAGTTCAACCACTAGACGATCCAGGGTGCCAGTGATTATATCAAGAGGCTCGCACCTATGACCTCTCCAAAATTCAGTAAGATAGATGAGATCTTGTCATCTTTCAACTGCAGAACCACGTAGAAAGTTTAATTGCTCACATATTTGATAAACGCATAACCAAATCCATATAAATGGGCACAGCATATTATTAGAGAACAATTATTGCTTGATCTGGGACACAAATGGCGTAGCTAGTTCCATTGGATGAATAGACCAAGGGCCTTTTGTTGTATGCAGGGCGGGCATGAACTTCCCATTCTGATAACCAGCCAAGAAGTGACAAGCCGCCTGGCCAGGGGAGAGCTTTGAAACACAAGGCCATCACACGCAGGACACCTGAAAGAAAGCAGCGTGCGTGGATTCAGCCCAAAGATTACTCATGTACAATAAGGGGGCGTTTGTTGTGCCGGACTATCTCGGATTGGATTAGCTTCAAGGACTAAGCTGGACTGGCTTAGACTAGACTAAACTGGACTAACTTAGTGAAGCGTTTGGTGCAGTATTGGACTAAGAAGCTGGATAATAACAACTTCTAATATTATATTATTTAATATATAAATTATTAATATTTTATTATGATCTTATCTTTTTCTTTATCTTTTTCTACCATTTCCGTCCCACTCTTTTCCTCTTCTCTCATCGTCCCACCCTCTCCCTCTTTTTTTCCTCTTAGACCTCTCAATTCATGTCTCTTTCTCATTCCTGGTCAAACTTCTTATTGATTCAAGTCTCTATTTCTCTGTCCTCCCTCCCTCTCTAGCTATGCGTTGTTCGAACGGAACCTCACGGCTTCAATTTTCCCGACGAGTTGCAGGTTTCCCGATGTGTTTTCCGGCCAACCCTCATTAAATTGGATGAAGTTAGCACCGCCAAAAAATTCATCACCATCCCTGGATCGAGATCTTAGCTTTGAATGCTCGAATCTGTCATGGATTTGAAGAAGCCCAAACAGGCCGAGACTTTCAGACCATTTTCCGGCCACATTCGACCACATTTTAGCCTCGATTTAGGTAAAATCGTAATCTTGTCACTCCCAGCTTCAATTTGGTATATTTTATATGAAAGTTGGTTGTGAAATGGATCTGAAAGAGAGTCGGAAAGTTAATGATTGATCTAGGTGACCGAAGATGACGAGGAGTCTGTCGGGAGTGGTCGTTGAGCATGACGAGGACGAGAAAGAGAGGATAGTCTTAGCTAGTCCCATGGTTATTGGGGGGTCTCGCTAAGACCTCTTAGTGAAGGGTTTTGTCCATGCTAGTCCCCTTTAGTCTCATTAATGTTAGTCCCAGCATGGAACAAACACAGTATTGGACTAATAGCTAGTCCAGTCCAGTCCAGTCCAACTTAGTGAGGGCAAACAAACGCCCCCTAAGATGCTTAGAGTAGATTACAGTATTAGACGCCGGCAGCAGCGAGCCCATATAAATATTATATGGGCCTATTGGGCTGTAAACCAAGTCCGGGCCTTTCTGGACTCTATCTCTCACTAGTCACCACTACAGTCTACAGTAGCTAACAAATATATAAAAATATAAATATAAAGAAAAATCCCAAAGGGAAGGGGCTGGCTGGGAGGAACTTGACGAAGAAGAAGCTGACAATTGAAATCGGAGCTCCAAGTCAAGCGGATCTCATCTCATCTGTTCATCAATCTGAAAAGTGAGCGAGTGAGTTGCCTTCAACTTTCTTTCTTCACTAGTTATTGGGGTAGGATTAGGATTAGGGTTACTCTGTCTCATCACTTCCTATTTGTATTTGTCTCTCTCCCTCTCTCTCTAAACCCTATTCAAGCAGTAAAATTGCACCTCCATCCATCAATCAGGCTGGCTACCTTGGTGATGGGAACACTGACCTCCCAACTTTTGAATTTATGTCCATGGGAGAAGCTTCTTTCCTTCCATGTCTGTGGGACACATGAAAACTTTTGCACCCCTTTCCTTCCCTACCACTTTTGAGGGCGGATGCGGAGTCGATTTGAATTTCCCCACCGCCACCACCACCACCGTCATGGATTCCTCTGGTCCTGCCCTCGCCCTTGCCACCACTTCAATTGCAGAGCCTCATGACGCCATGGAGTTTGAATCTCATGAAGCCGCATACACCTTCTACAAAGCATATGCCAAGTCCGTGGGTTTCGGCACTGCTAAGTTGAGTAGTCGTCGCTCTAGAGCATCCAAGGAGTTCATTGATGCCAAATTTTCATGCATCCGGTACGGAAACAAGCAGCAGTCCGATGATGCTATCAATCCTCGACCTTCTCCCAAAATTGGCTGCAAGGCGAGCATGCATGTCAAGCGCAGGCCGAATGGTAATTGGTATGTTTATAGTTTCGTGAAGGACCACAACCATGAGCTTTTACCAGATCAAGCACATTTCTTTCGCAGCCACAGAAACACCGACCCCCTTAACAATGATGTTAGAATCCGGAGACGCAAGAGTTTAGCTGCAGTGTCCAGCCTCTTCAGTGCCTATCAAAATGTTGATTGTCTAGAGAGTTACTTGAGAAATCAGCATGACAAGGGACGGATTTTGGTTTTAGAAGCAGGGGATGCTCAACTGCTGCTTGAATATTTTATGCGCCTACAGGAAGACAACCCAAAATTCTTCTATGCAGTTGATCTGAATGAAGAGCATAGGTTGAGAAATGTGTTCTGGGTTGATGCCAAAGCAATGGAAGATTACACTAACTTCAACGATGTTGTTTTCTTTGACACCACATACTTCTCAAACAAGTATAAAATACCGCTGGTTCTTTTTATAGGAGTGAACCATCACATTCAGCCCACATTACTGGGCTGTGCTTTGATTGCAGATGATACGGTTTATACTTTTATGTGGCTAATGCAAACATGGTTTATAGCAATGGGGGAACAAGCTCCACGAGTAATACTCACTGACCAGAACGATGCCATCAAAGCAGCTATTCCAGCAGTATTTCCAGGCACACGCCATTGCTTTTCTTTATGGAACATAATGGAGAAGATGCACAGGCAGCTCGAGTTTCTAAGCATGTGGCATGATAGTTTTATGGAAAAATTTACTAAGTGTATATTCAAGTCCTGGTCAGAACAGCAATTTGAAAAGAGATGGTGGAAACTTATTGATAGATTTAATCTTAGGGAGGTTGGATGGATGCAGTCATTGTATGAAGATCGTACTCATTGGGCCCCTACTTTCATGAGAGATATATCCTTCGCTGGGTTGTCTCCAACTTCACGGTCAGAAAGTTTGAACTCTTCGTTTGACAAATATATTCAAGGGGAAACTTCACTGCAAGAGTTTATGGAAAGATACAGAGCAATTCTTGAAGATAGGTATGAAGAGGAAGCGAAAGCAAATTTTGATGCTTGGCATGGAACACCTGAGTTAAAGTCTCCATCGCCGTTTGAGAAACAAATGTCGCTAGTGTACACACATGAGGTTTTCAAAAACTTTCAAGTTGAGGTTTTGGGAGCAGCTGCTTGTCATCTTAAGAAAGAAAATGAAGATGAGACAGCAACAACGTTCAGTGTCAAAGACTTTGAAGACAATCAGAATTATACTGTAGAGTGGAATGAATCAAAATCAGATATATATTGTTCTTGCCACTCCTTCGAGTATAAGGGCTATCTCTGTAGACATGCTATTGTTGTTCTCCAAATGTCTGGTGTTTTCATCATCCCTCCCAAATATATATTGCAGCGATGGACAAATGCTGCTATGAGCAGGCATGCCATTGGTGAAAGAGTGGATGAGGTTCAGTCTAAAGCCCGTCGCTACAATGATTTATGTCGACGAGCCATAATATTGGGTGAAGAGGGGTCACTCTCTCAAGAAAGTTATGATGTAGCATTATCGGCCATAAAAGAAGCGTTGAAGCAATGTGCAAGTTTAACCAACTGTCTTGAGAACAATGCAAAGCCTCATGATTCAGCAATACATGGTGTTTGCGGTGTAGATGAAGAGAATCAATGCAGCACTACATCTGGTGCCAACAAGACTCCTAGGAGAGCCGGGTCCGGGAAGGAGGTGGCTAGGAATGGGAATAGCACAAGCAAGAAAGGAAAGGTACCTGATGGTTTATTGGTCATTTTTTTTTGTACTGTTTTTTCATTTGGAAAATAGCTTTTAATTTTGTTGTCTGAATTTGGAAAATAGGTGAGTAGTGAAAAATGATAGAGCATTACTAAGGACTCAAGTTTGCTTAATTGGCATAACAGGTACCTCAGCTGGAAGTTACGAGCTTTGGAACGCAAGTCGGCCATTTCCAAATGGTATGTTTCCTGATAGTAAGTTGCACGCAAATTTAATAGAGGTATTCCTAAAAATGGAGCCACTTCAGAAAACTTCTACTTTTGAAGATTTTGGTCTTTCCAATCAAGACACTTTTCACTGTGCAGAAAACAAAAGCATTAATGCTGGACATGTATCTGATGAGGGGCCATGATCTAATTTGGAAATAAATTTAATCACGGATTCTAATACTGATGCTATAATAGCAGAATTTTACTGACCATAAGCCCATGTAATCGATGTCAAGGGTTTCGGTTGAGGATTCTGACCACCTTTGGTAACCTGACCTGAGAATACTCGAATCTGTATCCCCTTGCAGATTGACAGGGTTGAGTTAAACCATTGGAACGCAGTGGTTTTGTTAACATATTGAACAGTGCTTATACGTGTGCTATTTGAAATATATAGAACCCTTTCTTTGGTGTATGATGTTTGAGAACCTTTTGAACTTGGGTCTTGATGGGTATTGGACAGTGCTTACAGATGTTAAGCATAACTTACTTTCCATTTTATATCTGGTAGATATTTGAATCCAAGTTTAACTATCACCACATCAATAATTTTGATTTGAGTGTGTATCATTATAGTATACCATAACGTATACGGCACTTTTTCTGTTGCTGTGTGTGTGATGTGTGATACTGATATTATTAGTAAAGTGTTGAGTGTTGATCTCCAAGGTAGGATTTTGTATTGAAATTTTCTTCATTGGGGAAGAAAAAAAGGAGGTGGGCATGGAGTTGAGCATATGAGACTAATGGAAACTTGTTACTTGTGGCAGCAACTTTCTGACTCAAGGCCCATGCAGTTGCATAATGCGGTGCCAACAATGTTTCAGAGTGTTGCATCAACACAGCTCCATAATGCGGCATCAACGCATGTGCATGAAAATCTCCCCCAATAACTCAAACATTACCTTCTCCTTTAAAGAGAGACCAGTATGCCTGTACAGACAAACCGCTGAAGGACTGAGTGAGTGAGTGACTGCAGTAAAAGTAAAAGTCGGGTGCGATTGCTGGTAAATTATATGTTGTGCATTTAGGTGGGCAGCAGTTAGATTTCAATTGGTAATGCCCGTGTGAAACAGTTGTTTTGTAAGTTGTGCATTTTATTTTGTTAGCTTTTTGTTCGAGAAGTTGACTAGTTTGTGTGAGCTGTTAGAGTCGTGTGTGTATTTCATTAGGGGTTGGGTTGGGTGGTTTCAAAGTGAGTAGTATAGAAAGAATCATTTACTTGCAGAAACTTGATTGAAGAATGAATGAGACGCGAGGGAAGGGAAGGGCGGGTAATTTTCAGCTTCTTATTCGGACTCTAAATTTGCCTTGGTATGAGGAGAATAAAATAGAGTAAATGTATCTACGCTTTTTCTTTTCCAAATCAGCATCTGATCATCCCAGAATCCGATTCCTATTCTGTAGTTGTTATTAAGAGCGACGGTCGCTGTCGGAGTCACAAGTCAGAGTCGAATACGAACCATGGATCGGATCCCGACGTGTTTGGAATTGAAAGTGAAAAAAGAGGAGCAAACAAAATGAAAAAAGAATTGCCACCGTGGGGTTGGGCGGGGCGGGGTGGACCGAAAGGAAAAGGAACAAGAGCCCAGCTAGTAACTAAACAAACGTTGGACAGAATATGGGATTGTCCGATTGTTCTTGTCCCCATCCATAAAAAGAAACGAAAAATATCAAAGGAAACGGTTTGAGACGTAAGTGGGTTCCCTCCCACCGAAGGTAGCGGCAGCGCGCAGCCTATATATGCCGAGGGCCGCCCCTCCTCTCTCATATACCAATATACCAATATACGATACCAGGTCCATCAGATCCAGCAGGAAGAAGGAGGAGGAGGAAAGAGATGGCGCCAAGAACAAACTCACCAGTATCACAATCAGAAGCAGCACCGGTCCGTCGCTACCGCATCGGGTATGCCTTCGCACCCAAAAAAGAGCAGACCTTCATCCAGCCCTCTCTTCTCCACCATGCCTCCCGTTACGGCATCGATTTCGTCCCCATTTCAATCCCCGTTTCCACCGCTACCGCCAAGACCCTGATCGAGCAAGGCCCCTTCCATTGCATCATCCACAAGCTCTACGGCCCCCACTGGAACCAACACCTCAAGGAATACTCGTCAAAGTATCCACAAACGCTCATTCTTGACCCGCCCGAGTCCATCGAGCGCCTCCACAATCGGGTCTCCATGCTCGACGTCGTCACCGCCTTTGAATCGAAGCCGCGTCGGTCAGGCGACAGATTCCAATCGAAGATCTCGGTGCCCAAACAGGTGCTGGTTGACCATTACCCGGAAGGTGAAGAAGCAACTAATTTGTTGGCGGGGTTGGAGTTTCCGGTGATTGCAAAACCGTTGTTGGCGAATGGCAGCGCCAAGTCGCACGAGATGTGTTTGATTTTTAGCCCCAAGGGGTTGCGCAGTCTTCTGGCCGATACTGATAGTCCCATTTTGCTGCAACAGTTTGTGAACCACGGCGGGGTGGTGTTCAAGGGTTACGCAATCGGAGAGCACGTCCAGTGCGTCAAGCGGAGGTCGCTGCCGGACATTTCGGAGGAGCAGGTGACCGCACTGGAAGGGGCGATGCTTCCTTTTTCACAGATATCAAATTCTGCGAATGACGAGCATAATCTGGCTCATGATCCTCACGAAATGCCTCCGCTGGAGTTTGTTGAGGAGGTGGCGAAGGGGATACGCGTGGGCCTCAAACTCAACTTTTTCAACTTTGACGTGATAAGGGATTCGAAGGACCCCAGCAGCTATTTTGTGATCGACATCAATTACTTTCCTGGGTATGCCAAATTGCCTAACTATGAGCATGCCTTGACTGACTTTTTGCTGAATCTGCTTGCAACAAGTAGTCATCCCCAAAGCCAAAACCAAAACCAAATGGAGCTCCTGCAGCTCAAGGAAGAAGAAGCTGCCACCACTTTGGAGTCCGATGTCAAACAACACAGGAGTCATAAGCAGGAGTAGGAGGAGCCGAGCAAGAGGAGGGAGATTGACAATTGTGTTACTTGGATTGGGTTTTTCCAATTTAGGTAGCTGTGAATTTCTTCTTGTGATGAGAGGCATACAGTCAATGTAGTGGAGAGTGGAAAGCGGTGAGTGCATGATATGATATGAGCGGGGTACGGTCACCATCATCGTGAGCATACATGTAGATACGAATTGCATGTAAGCTGGGTAACTGTCACATATATCATCATGTGCACCAATAAATTTCGAATTGCAGCAGCTACCTTTAAATTTGCAGATCACATGTCTATATATACATTTATGGTTTTGGTCTCGTCTTATTTTCCCAGATGCAGATGGAGCGACTGGTTGTCCATGAAATGAGAGCCTTTATAATTTTATGCTTAATTCTCCATCACTTCTCTCTCCCTTCCTCGTACTCTCACTCACTCACTGCCTCTCAGAAGAACAAATCTGAAACAATTAATGTTGATAACTAGAAAAACAAGTGCAACCTCCTTCCGTTTGATCATTTTGAGAACTAGTTCAGATTAATGGGATACAAAGTTTTAACTTCTTCATATTCCATCCTAAGGTATTGAAATTGTTTCGATTTGTGCCTTTAGTCTGATTGAATGCATGATATTCTTAAATTGATAGTGTGGTGAGTTCGAGAACCTTACGTAGGCTAATATGTAAGACACATCTGCACCCGCAATCACAAAAAAAAAAAGAACTCATATTTTAAGGAGAATTAAATGTTCAAAAATTAAAGCTTCATGCCCCTTTTAAAAATCACCACTTAGTATTACAGTTTAATGATATTTCTTTTCACTTGTAAATGAGAGATATTAGGTTTGATTCTCGTCAAAGACGAATTTGAACTACATTCTTGCTAACCCATTGTAAGGCTAAACCTATTCCCCTAGTGTTGATAATATCGTTTGCTAAAAAAAAAAAAAAAAAAAAAAAATCACCTTAAATTTGAAAGATGTAAAATGTAGTTAGCCTTAAAACTAATTAATGCATAAGTTGAATTGAGGTGTTAATATCATTTTTGAAACAAAATCGTTGAGTTGATTCATTCTTAAATAAATTATATTACTCTACTCAGTATTCAGTAGTCACCTTCCACAAACGATATTATGTACTTTTAGAAGAAATGAGATGGACTTAACTTCATAATGGGCTAACAATAATGTAATTCAAATTCACTTTTGACGAGAATCGAACCTAAGACTTCTCACTTACAAGTGAAGAGCAATACCACTAGATCATATCAAACAGGAGCCCTTGAATCAACTCATACAAGATACAACCTAAGTATAGCACCCTTCTATTTGTCAAATATAAAAAATGTTAGGAATATCATATTTTTATACCAGTTACATGATGTGGCACATCAATTAATGATAGTATCTCATCAAATATTGTTGTATGCATCACTTGACACATTATATGATCTTACTATCATTTGTTACTCATATGTTGTTCCGTTATTAACATATACATACATACATACATACATATAAGGAGTGTATTTTTGTTGATGATTATTGTATGATACTAGTAGATTCAAAGTCCTTATATATATATATGTATATATATGTATGTATGTATGTATGTATGTATGTATGTATGTATAGCTAAGCAAGGAAATAAGCAAAGACAGCTTATGGTCGTGTGCGGACAAAAAAGTATCACAATCTGCTTATATAAATAAATAGCGTACCTATGATCGCTTGCTTGATTGCCCTCTTTTTAGCTACTTATTCGGGAACTAGCTTCGCACCTCATTTCGAGAACTCAAAGGTGCGTAGCTTGTTTCACAATTAAACGGTTCTGCATGTATCCCCTCACCTAATACCCCTACTCAGGGTTGAAAGAAAGTAGCTAAATCGCCTGTATGACAGATCTATGAATAACCAGCGCCTCTAACAACTTATTTTACGGCGGTTCCTTAGGCATCTTCACATCTACATCTACTTATAACAAGCACATACATACAAGCAAACTTGAATCCTGTTATTTTAACTTAGAATGCCGTTACTTATAATTACAGCAACACTATTTGTGTGTATCCCGATCGTCTGATTGGCATGACAATCATGAAAACTTAGGTGAGAATCTATACATATTTGGCAAGGTTAGGTATAGGGTTGGTTGCGTTTATAGGTCAATACTCAATATATAGGGTACCAACCCTTGTTGTCGTTGTACAAGAAGGTTAGCTTGCTTCTAACTGGGATTTCTCTTTAGAAATCTTATGAATATATTTTGGGTAAATTACACTTTCATACCTCATGTTTAAGGTTTATTTCAATTCCTTACAACATTTTAAAAATATTTCACTTTCATACCTTAAATACTATTTTATTTCAAAATAATACCTCCATTACATTTTCAATCCATTGATCTGTTAAATGCTGACGTGGTTGCCACTATATGCCATGTGGCTGCCAAATGTCTGCCACGTGGTAAATATATATATATTTTTAAATTTGAATTTTCTCAAAAAAAAAAAAAATGAAAAAAAAATTGAAACCAGTGCCTTCCCCGCCACCCCCCCCCCCCCCCCCCCAGCGACCCTAACCCAAAACCCGCAAGATGAAGAAGAAGAAGAAGAAGAAGAAGAGGGAGAAAAAAAAAAAAAACAAAAAAGCCCCAGTTCATCCCACCTGAGCCACCCCTTTCTCCCATCCCCCATCACCCATCACCCCTCCCAAAAATCCCTCATCACCCACAAAAATTCCACCTGAGATTAGGTGGATCTACCACAAAACCAGTCCAAAAATCATCTCAAACTCAAAGTATTTTCAAAATCCACCCGTACTGAAAATCACGAGATTCTTACCCGAGGGGGGCGGAGAAGGGGGGAAGGTCACACGGCCCCACGGGGGGGGGGGGGGGGGGGGACGAACTGGGTTTGGGGGTTTTTTTTTTCTTCTTCTTCTTCCTCCCTCTTCTTCTTCTTCTTCCTGTTGCTGCTGCTGCAGGTTTTTTTTTTTTTTTTTTTTTTTTTTTTCTCTTCTTCTTCTTCTTCTTCTTCTTCTTCCTGCTGCAGAGGTTTTTTGGGTTTTGGGTTAGGGATAGGAATGTGGGTCGCTGGGGGTGGGGGGGGGGGGGGGGGAGGGATAGTGGGTCTGTTTTTTTTTTTCTTTTTTTTTTTTTTTTTTAAGAAAATTCAGGTTTTAAAAAAATTATTTTATTTACCACGTGGCAGCCACGTAGCATATATGTGGCAGTCACGTCAGCATTTAACAGATCAATGAATGGAAAATGTAACGGAGGTATTATTTTGAAATAAAATAGTACTTAAGGTATGAAGGTGAAATGTTTTGAAGATGTTATAAGGAATTGAAATAGACCCTAAACCTGATGTATGAAAGTGTAATTTACCCAAATATTTTTCTTAATTACTTCAAAATCAATTAAATGGGGTCTGCATGTCACCTTTGCATCCTCCGACACATATATCATAACAAAGTTAAATATACACCCATATATCATGACAAAGTCTTAGCTTTTTTTTGTTTTTTTGTTTTTACAAATCACTCACTAAATACTGGCAGCGGAACTCAAATTTAACCCTTGTTCTAGCAAGTGAATAAACCTTACCAACTCAATGAGTAATGTAAAGTCTCGGGTTTTTTTTCTATCAAAAGTTTGATATAAGTATGAATTAGTTTTTTGTCAAACATCAAATTTGTTAAATTAGATGTTACATCAGGTAGTCAATGAGACTCAAACTCATATCATAATGCAAGAACAACACTCATGTCCATCAATATGGTAGAGGATCACTTGCCGTATTTGATTTGTTGTAGCTAGGGTTTTGTGACTGTACACGTTAAGGAGATGTTTGACATGAGGTTCAAAGGTCAAACCCTATTTTTACTTTTTACTTGAATTGTCTTTTTCACTTACCAATTTCAATTCGTGCCTGGTTTTGTACCATGCACCCACTGTTTGGTCACCATGGCAAGGATCCCCTCTAGGCTCTAGCTCCAATGTCAAATTAAATGAAAATTGGGATTGGAGTTGTAGATTTACCAACAGGATCCTCTCCGATCTTTTTGGTGAGGATTTTAGGGATCAGTGAATCGTTTTTTTTTCATTGTACATCGTGCGGTCAGTTTTTATCAAATATTATTTGTGTTTAATTTTAAATAAAAATATTTAAAATGATTTATGACCACACGATGTACGATGAACGATGAACGACCACGATTCACAGATTCCCAAAATCTTCACAAAGAAGATCTAGCGTGGATCCGGATTCATAGATTTATAGCCAGATCAAGAAACCAAAAAAGGATACATAATAAAAAACGGATCAGTTCAAGCTGATACTATATATGTGGTTCAATAAATTTAAAAAAACTATTACACAAGAAAAATACCATGGGTATACCCATTTTTTTGTTTTTACATAATTGGAAAGCCATCGGTACGTATATGTAGATGAACATACTAAAGTTATTGATCTGGTATACTATATAATTAAATGGATCGATCCAGCTGGGACATGAAATGAAACTGATCTTCTACGAGATTGGCCATGTCTGCAAAGATGCTAAGCTGCAAATTAATGACAAAATATATACATCATTATTCATGCATGCAAAAGAATTAAAGAGCAAAAGCAACAGTTCATTATTAGATAACTAAAGAAAAGGAAATAAACAAAAAAGAGAGAACAAGATTAATATATTATTAGTACTTACGATCTAGGATGATGTGTTTCCAGTAAGAATGATTAGTTGATTCGTCATGATGATCCATAAGATCCCCCCAAGCTTCAAAGGTGGTTGAAGTAGTTGAAGTACTGGGTGAGTTTGGGTCAGAAATTACATGATCTTGATTAGTATTAGGGTTATTAGTACTAGTATCAACAATGTTATTTCCCGTCATTAGATTAATATTGGCAGCAGAACACTCGGGTGAGGGCACCAAAAGAGGTAGTTGATGATGATCTGAAGTTACTGTTGGAGTTACATATGAATATGATCCTGATGATGGGCCACCAAGCTGCTGGCCGATCTTGTTCATCATCGTGCCGGCCGTATAAATCAAGTTTGAGGCTGGGCCTGCGCTGCTTGCCACGTATACCGGCAGTGGCTTCTGATCGTGGTCAAGAAGATGAGGAGGTTTAGGTATTATGTTTGGAATAATTAAGTGGGAAAATTGAGTATTAGTATGAACTGGGGCACCAATATTGACGCTAAAACTTTGGGGATGATGATGAGAATGATATTGACCACATATCTGTTGATGATGATCATCGGGAACTGAATTATTATATGAATATGATGATGACCCTAAAAGATAATCAAGAGCGGCCTCCACATAATTATTATTATTTGGAGGACTACTGCCAGTGCTTAGGAGTTGCTGTTGAAGTATGGTTTGCAAGACTTCGGTTTTGGCGTCGGACAAGTGGAGCCCCAGGAGAGCATTCATATTCACATTATTATTGATGTTGTTAATACGGTCCCATTCCCATGGATTATTCAGCATCAGAGGATTACATGTACTAGTGCTTGAACAAGAAGAAGAAGAAGAAGCAGCAAGCAACTGCGGAGCCAAACTGGAAAGAATTTGATTGATGATCATGAGATACTGATGATGATCAATGTTAGTACCAGTGGTTGAGATTGGTTTGTGGGTGACAGGGTCGATTCCCATTTGGAACAGCTTCTTTTTTAAATGGGTATTCCAAAAGTTCTTGATTTCGTTATCCGTCCTTCCAGGAAGATTGCTAGCTATCGCCGACCATCTGCATATATGCGCGCTTTAAGGTAAGTTAATTGCCATGCACTCGATTAATTAACAAAATTTTACATGATATTAATTCCATATGTTTAAATTAGTCTTTATAGAGAGATATGCATGCATATGGATCATTAATTTAAAGAAAGAGAAGGAGAAGAATTAATACATAATTAATCAAAGATATATTTAGGGACCACCAACGACTGGTAGTTAATCATTAGTACGTACTTGTTGCCAAGAAGAGAATGGAGGTTGATGATGGTTTGCTCTTCTTCCTGGGAGAAGTTACCCCTCTTGATGTCAGGCCGGAGATAGTTGGTCCAGCGCAGCCTGCAACTCTTACCGCACCTGTTCAAACCTGCCAGCTTGGGGAGTGCTCTCCAACTCCCATGCCCATATCTTTCAAGGTATTCCACCAGCTTTTGATCCTCTTCTGGTGTCCATGGCCCTTTCTTTATCATTGTATCTGTGCTGCTCTTTTCATCTTGATCATCATCGCACCACGCTGATGCTGTTGCTGATGATCTCCCCATCATTAATAATAAGATCGATCAATTACCTTTAATATATTATGCACCCAACAAAAAAAAAAAAGAAAAAAAAAAGAACGAGTTAGGAAAATTGATGGAGGAAATATATACATATCAAGTTCAATTTACATTACAATGTATTGTATATGCATGAACTACTTTTTTTACTATGTGGCAGTTAATTCATTAAGGCACATTTATATATATGATTGTAAAGTACCTAACGATTCAAGAGCAAAAACAAAAAATTCGACAAAATATAGTGTATATGTACGTACATAATATATTATAATTTTCCGACCTCATATAGTATATATCAGTTGTTAGATCGGGCGACGATAGATCGAAGATAATTAAACGGTAGGATTAGCTAGCGTTGGAAATATGCTGCCGAGGAGTACTATATATAGAGCTAGCAAGTGTGTATATGGACTATGGATGCATGCATATGCATATATATATATATATATATATATATATATATATATATATATATATATATGTATATACATGGTGGATGATGCCTTGGCAATGCAAAGCTTTGACCCCTTGAAAATAGCTTGACTTCTTAAGGAGAACGGATCGAGGACACGTCGATAAAATTTCTCCAACACGGGAAGAAACCTTAGCTCCCTCTAACCCTAATTCACTCCGACAAACAAAAAAAACCTAATTCATTTTTATTAATTTCAATCAATGAATTGGGGCTTGTATTATATTAACCTAATACATAAGCACACGCAAATTACACCATCGATGGACCATTCTTCTCTAGAAAAGTGAGTATGAGGGTCCCGTCAAAGCCTAACTCTAACTTCTAACTTCTAACTTCTAATGTCTAACTACATATTTTTATTTTGTTTGCTATAACTATAATATACAGATACTAGTATATATTTTGGTATCAAATTCGCCGTTAAGATTTTTTACTTACAAATAAAGATCAAGAATATCAATAGACCGTATTATTATGTAACAAAAATACTACTAGCACTAACCAACAATATAACTTGAAAACATGTACCCTAACCATTAGCACTATTCATAATTAATTATTCGTGGGACGTTATATATGTGTTTTTTGTTAATCGACGTTATATATGTGTTTTGTGTGTGTGTGTGTGTGTGTGTATTAAAGGGAGACTCGAATTAGTAAACTTGGGATCTCTAGTTCCTAACGATGAGAGAGAGAGAGAGAGAGAGAGAGAGAGAGAGAGAGAGAGAGATATCATGTATATATGGAGTATTAGGTGGGATCAATTTCAATTATATTAATATATTGTAAATTTCAAGGAATTCTATCAGTGATATAGAAGAAAGTAAATTAATTTTCAAACCATAACCAACTTTATTTCACAGAATATAGTAGGGGTGTGCTATCCAGTCCCCACCGCACACTCCACACTTTCTGGTATATTGATCGTCAGCAATGCTATGCTAATTGCTAGGTCTCTCTCCGTACAAAAAGTTTTGATATATTCGTATATAATATAGAATATAAATATATAGGTCCAGGGAAAGCAATCTCCAATCTCCATCCTCCAACTAATCAACGTCAGGATTGTTGCACAGTTGATCTTCTTTTCACCAGACCAATCTTTGTTTCTTTTTTTTTTTTTAATTCCAGTCTTTCTTTCTTTTTCTTTTTCTGTTTTTAAGAAGAAAAAAAAACCATTAATTTCCAAGTCCACTAACGTAATAGTTTCAGTCCAAAACACATGTATAAGGTGCTCGACAAGGGGAAGCAAGTAATTATTATATCAAATAAAATAAAGTTGTAACCATTCATCCCCAAAAATAATGTAAATTATAGAGACAATAATCATCAATATCATGCCGACATTCCCAATCATAGATATACTACTTACGTTCCAACAAATTAAAAGCTAGAAAATGATTTATAGCAAAGGACCAAGTCGGATTGCCTCCTTCTTCCTCTTCTTCTTCTCTTTTCTATATATCCCTGTAGGCTAGCTGCAGCCTGTAGCTACAGAATTACGGATTTCGGCTTCTTAGCTAGCTGGTGATGACATCATTGCTTACTAGTAGTCAATGTGTGCGGGGGTTAATTAAAAAGATAGTAGTGTGTATGCTGGGCGTTATCCAAATTTACAAGTCACGTTGCTTTTATTATATAGTTTATTGGGCGACCATTTTTATCTCATGAGTTCTATTTAGTAACACACACAAAAAAGAAGATTAATTAGTCTAATTAATTAATTAGATGCTGTGTGGGGAAATGATTAAAAAAAAATTGAAAAGAAGAGGAAGTCGACTAAAAGAATATAAAAAGCGACAAAAAAAAAAAAAGACTAAAAGAATATAAAAAAAGGCGGCCTAGCTAGCTAGGACATACTTTTTCTTATATACTGATTTGAATTCATAAGCAATCGTAAGAACGTTCCGTAACGCCAAGGCATGCGAATAGGTAGCAAGGTTAAAACTTAAAAGGTAGTTGTATACAATTTCAGAGCATGCAGTAATATTAATTTTGGGAGGTATCAAAATTCATCCCGGCAAGGTAAAGCCTCATCTGGGTTCTACCTAGGACTTCCTTATATCTCATTTTCAGATGAGAATGAATCTTGTAGATAGAAAGTTGATTAGCATATATATAATTGCAAGCATGCATGCATGCATGTGGAACAATTAAAAAGGTTAATTTTGCTCTAAAATTCAATTACTGTACTACGAATAAATCATGGCATGACCAAATTAAGCGAGTACTTGCTTGCTGGTCGTGTACGTACGTACTTTCCCTTTTTCTGAAATATAATTAACAATATATATGAAGCAATTTCATTATCCAAACCAGGCCATTTTGCATGCTTAGTCAACGTATATTTATCATCACTTCCGCATAGCCACTCCCTGGGTTTTTTTATTGTTCAAGATGAATGGAGTAAGGTTTTTGCTTGGCAGAGATTTTAAGAATTACTTAAAAGAATTATTGCTATATGACGATTTCAGGAATCAAAGCTTCAATTAAGCTAAAACTCAGAGACCAATGTTCCAATTTTGATAAAAATCCACTTCCAGGATAAAATAGTTTAAGGTTAAATTTCAAAATTCTCTACTAATCACACACAATTCGGAATGCTCCATACAAAAGAGAAGTACTATGAAGTAAGGAAATCTAAACGGTAGCCTGGAATACAAGTAAGATGAATAAGTAAAATGATGGGGTTTTTTACCACCTGCAAAAGTAGGGATAAAAACACCTAAAATACTTGCAAGAATACAAGGTAATCGTACTATAGTCGGCTCTAGCAAGGTTGTTCTCTACAAAAATTGAATGAATATTTATGCCAAACCAAATCTTAATTAATTACTTAAAACAAAGTTCGAGAAAAGGTTGATTTTTGATTTAAAATAATAAAAACGAATTTAATAGAAATAATTAAATAAATCGGCAAAATAAAATAAATTGAAAGAAAATGGTTTTTGAAAATTGAAGTGTAAAAGTACTAGGATTCCGTCATCACCTTAACAATCATATGTAGTTCTTCCAATTACTTATGACTTACACATGCATATTATGAAGGTTAGGTTTTCCTAAAGTATGCCTACTTGGACCTCTAACATAGAGGGTATATCAAACATGCAATCCGTTTGTGGTATTCAAATCAAATCTAAACACGCATGACTCATTAAGTTTTGTGAAAACCCTCTGAAAAACCATGCAACCCTTAGGATGTGGTATTCATCCTAAGTGAACTTGCACATATTAACCACAAGAAGTCTTCGTCAATTTCAGGGACCGATCTTCGACCAAAACTGCATCAAATTTCTTTTCTAAGTACCCTAATGGTGATCAAGCATTAAGACAAATAGATAGCTTAAACACGGTGATTAATATTTCAAACTTGCATGCATAATATCATAGTAAATTGAAAAGAAATTACATATTCTTGCTAAGGCTCGTGGTCTCGCCCTAGCAAAAGAGAATTAGTTACGAACAATCATAAAACAATTTATTATTGAAAATAGAAAAATGATAGAAAACACTTTGAAGGAAGAATACAAATCCTCAAAGCCTAGCTAAGTTCTCCAAATCGATGCTTCTTCTCTCTAAAACTCTAATGGCTAAATAGCCTTATTTATACATACTACTACATAATAAAATCTTTACTAGAAAAAAGTCTTCTAAAATTAGGAAACATAGCAGAATAAGATAACTAGGAAATACATTCATATTCTAACTTTAAGAAATCTCGCCAGCCACAAAGAATCTTAAGTTTCTGGATCTTTAGGGCTCCAAAACAGGTCCAAAATGACTTGAATTAAAGCTTAGGACGTCCCGAACATAATTGCAGAAGGCCTTGAACCCAAAAGACATCATCTTGGATGCCAAAAAGCCCAAATAAGCCCAAAATGTCACTTTGACAACACTGCGTGCTGCTCTTTTATTTCTTCTCCATACATAAACCACTTGGTAGAAAAATATGAAACTTTGATATGATCAAGCTGAAAGACTAATGAACATCTTACAATTGGAATCACTCCGAAATTCATCCGTTTGCCACTTTTTGCTCAAGAGGAAGTCGAATGTCCTACATTGGAAATATAATTCAAAGTATCAAAATTCTTACAAAATAACCAATAAATTAATACTAAGCTAATGGTAAAATATATAGTATGATATCGACTCATCATAAAAAATTAAAAAAAAAAGTAATTAGTTAGAAAATAAAGAAAACTCTAATTACAACCATTTTGTTGGTGTAAAAAGATTATTGAAGTACTTAAAAGGGTACTATGTCTTTTGATCTTATTTATAGAAAGGGGGATTCGGATTTAAGAGCGTATAGTGATGTAGATTGGGCCTGGAAATTCCTTATAAGTTACTTAGAGTTCTGTTTGAGTTTAGGGTGATGACATTTCAGGCAAACATATGGACAACATATAATTGATTGATATGAAGCATGCAAATAGAAGTATCTCTTACAAAAAATACGCATGTACTTATATATAGATATGTATAACATTATATATACTTGTAGGAAATCCCAAAATTAAGTGAGCTGCATCAGTTCATATTTGGTGCACTTGTATAGACAATATGCTTGCATTTTATATGGACTTGAAAGAGTGGCACACACAGGATAAATGCCATTATGAGAGGGAAAACTTAAGAAAACTAACTATTTGAATTAAGAGCCAGTTGAATGACTGAAAACTGCTTGTAACTGATATCCTTGATGGAAGGAAGAGTTGCAATACATAATATCTTCTCGGTCCCTCTTCTCGGGTGTGGGATTTCATTTCTTGTAAGAACTAGTTCCATTGAGAGTTCAGAAATCCATTTTATATCCAGTTGAGGAGAAGACAAGATTGACTAATGGCTTTGTGTTCTACTACGAGTAAGTGACTAAACTTCGTAATTGAAACCTTAAGCATGCATATAAACTGACTTAAATGCAGTACATGCAATATTGTGATTAATATTGCAATGTAGTTCATTAGGGTTTAGTTGTAATCGATCCTTGTAAACTCCAACATGTGCTATCAGAGCCACACAATTTAAACCCTAATTGAGATTATGTTTGTTTATATGTTTCCGCTGTGCAAGATGATGTTTCGTTTTTGAACTTCTTGTTGTGTATAAGTTACTGCATTTCAATTTAGTATTTTTTGACTGAATAACGTATACATGCTATAATCATATATATATATATATATATATATATGTATATATATATAGAGAGAGAGACACACACACACACACACTTTCTACGGAAACTATACATACACATATAATATAGAAGAGGTCTAAGAGAAATATATAGAAGTGAGATGATCTATATTATTTTGTGTATGTCGCTCTCTGTCACATGGGAAGAGAGAAGTCAATGTTCGATCGGTGCTTGATCGCATGGGTACACTGGTCGATCGGTCGCAAACAAGTTATAATGACATTGATGTTAGGGCAGAGAAGTAAGAACCACACGATTGACCAGGAGAGAACGACATCAATCACCAGTCATCAGAATGACTAAATATGGTATAGACAACATGCAACTATTAATGACTTGTCTTAGGATTTGAATATTCAAAGTCTCGAGTTTTATTTCAAGGTTTAATTTAAAAACCTCGACATGTTTTTTTCTTCTCTTTATGACTAATTAAATTCATAAAATGGTTTCCACAAATCAAAACCAATTAGCTTGAACATCATGAGTTTGACAAAGAAAACTCAATTTTGTTACAACTTGAAACCTTTGCCTCACTTGACGGATTAACTAACCATACAAATAAAAAATTGAGTGAACTTGAAAAACTATTTGTGCAAATATTAATATTAATTTTGACCTTAAATAGATGAAGTGCAACGCGTACCATCAGAGGAGACGAAACACTCCAATCCAGTAACTCATGATCCACACACGTATTGCATAATATATATATATATATATATATATATATATATATATATATATATATATATATAAAATCTTCTTGAGTTATCATCTTGACAATATATATAAAACAGAAGTTTTAATGACACACACACACACACACACACACACACACACACACACACACACACACACACACACACACACACAGAGGTTGATGCGCACCATGCATGACTGACCTTGGACTAGCTACCATTGTGACGTGGTTGTGTATATATCTACTAATCAACCAGTTAAAAGAATAATACCGTGCATGGTGCGATTCATATAATCATTCAATTTTTTAATCTTTTTATTAAAATCATTCTTATAAAAGAATTATTTGAAAAGAAGATTGTTTATTTATCCAAATGTTCGCATTTGAAATACATTGTAGATGTTGTAGCTATTTTCTAATCATGAAGATAGAACGCGGATTGAATTAATGGCATTCATACGTCTTAATTAGGGAGTAATGTTATTCATACCATATTTTTGTACTACATTTTCACACCATCTTACACTACTAGAATTATAGTTATAGGACACCAATATTTACACACCATTTACAATTGGTGACTATAGACATTAAGATGGCACTCTTGGCCTTTTTTTTGGTGTCTTTTTAGTTAATGCCACTAATACTAGTGGCCTTCCAATTTGAGATTGGTGGCCTTTTATTTTTGGTGTCTTTTAAGCTGAGATTGGTGTCTTGCTTTTGTGTAAAAATCTAAATCATCTCTCTCCCCCTTCACAAACGTCCAACACCTCCTTCGCTTCATTCTCTCTCTCCTCTCGCTCTTCTCTTCACGCAATAGTGCCAACAACCGGAGTCGAACACAAACGACGGCGATGAGAACACCAATGACCGTCAACTTATGCCTCCAAAATCCTCTTCCCGTCCTCTTTCAAACTCCCAAGTTAGTTTCATCAAATTCGAAGTTGAATTTCCTCAATTTCATATCTAAGAAACGGTAACCACGGGTTTTTCGGCCAATTTACGGCCAAGCTTACCGGAATTGGACCTCGACCTAAGAGGTAAAGATAATCCTCTCCTCATGGGCTGTCCTCCAGTGTAAGTTCTTTTCCAAAGTAAAAACGTTCAGTTTTTTGATCGATTCTAGATTTCAAATCTTAATTCCATTTTTTGTATGCATGTCGAAGATTGGGAATGAGGAAGGTGAATCAAGGTTGCATGCGACCTGGGCCAAGAAGGATGGAAGCTTTTGTAGGTCTTAGTTGCTAGAAGAGGCGAGGAAGAGCGTGCCGAGGAGTGGGAAGGTGATGCATTTTGTTCTGGCGTTTGAGAAGCTGCTTTCGATTATGAACTCCAAGGATTCGAATGGGGAGGAGAAAGCGGCGGAAGAGATTGGGAAGAAGGTGGCGAAGTGGGCATTACCCGGGATGCAGCCTCTTTGTAAGGCGCCGGAAACACAGGTCTCGTCTTCTTTGTTTTTCCCGTCGGACTTGTTCTTAACGTTGAATAATCTCGGTCTGGATCGGCGAACTTCAGTCTCTTCTTCTTGGGATGGAAGTCTGGGAAGGTTAGCAATTATACTTGATTAAAGTTAGCATGAGAATTTGATGCACATCAAGTGTTTGTTGTATGTCCTAACTGAGTTTGGTTGTGCTCTTTTGACTAAACAGTGTCTCAAGCAGGACTTCGAATGGGAGGCAAAAGAGCCGAAGAAATGTAATTCTTGTCCTTACTATTTTTACATTATTTGGAGATTGAAAATGATTGACTAACTCAGGTTACCTCTGTATTCCGATTTGAATTTCAGAGCTCTGAATCTTCTAGCACAATCAGATGAAGGAGATGGAAGAAGAAGAAGCAATAGAGAGCCACTAGTGCTAAGCCATTCAAGCTAACAATAGAGGTAAAGTGTGCTGAAAATGAATGGTATCGAAAAGCACTCGAAAGTTTACTTGGTTTGCGTTGCTTGTAACTTTGTTTTGTGATATCACTGCAGGAAATGGGAAGTCAAAAGGAGGAAGAGTTCACGAAGAAGCTACAAGAGATGATGATGGAGGAGGAGAGACAGCGGATACCAATTGCTCAGGGCCTCCCATGGACAACTGACGAACTAAAGGTATAGATACCAATTCAATGTCCCAAATCACATGAAAAAGACTATATTTAAGTGATTTTATTGCTATTGCAAGACAGACAAGACCGAACCACTAACTTGTATGCATATCTTTGTATTTGTCATCTCAGTGCTTACTGAAACCTCCAGTAAAAGAAATAACAATACCAACAGACTTGAAGCTCCACAGTGACGTGCGGGCAATAGAGCGAGCAGAGTTTGACCATCAGGTGATTTTGAATACTTCACACTTAAGAATATGCGCTTTGTCTCTATATTTTCAATCACTCTCAGTTTAGTAGTGCATATAAACTCTGTTTGAAAAAATTATTTTCAAGTAGCATTTGGGAAATAAGTTTTGACTCGATTTTGTAGAATTAACTTTGTGACATCATTCTAACACGTAAATTACTTGTGGGGACAAATTTTGTAGTATAAATGTTTCTGTTTGCGTCGTAACATGGAATGACAATCTTAACATGAAATGAACAACTGTGAGATATCTGTAAGGACAACTTCATGAAGTTGCTCTCCTTAAATATGTCGCTTTAGAGATAACAGATGTATACAAGTGTTGGTATGTTGGGCATGTGACAACGAATTGCCTTTCTCAATTTGGTTTTTATGTGTGTGCACCCATCAGGTGGCAGAGAAGATGAGCCTGTTTAAGCAATACAAGAAGGACAGAGAAAGAGCGCTGAAGGTAAAGAGTTATTGTACTTGATGAGCAATTTAGTTATTGAGATGATTAAACTCTTGGAAATAAGGTGTTCGAAAGTTTGGTTCCAACATTTGTACAAAATTCTATAAAATATCAGTTATGCAAATTTATAGTTGTATTCTTATATTTTAATGATATAACAATTTGTTTCTCACCAAAAATAGAAAAAGAAATATGATACTCCAATTTGGGTGCCCACAGAGGGCATCCTTTTTTTTAATATTATTTTGCAACTTTGCCACCGATGTGAATTAGGGTGGCACTACAGAAAAGGCACCAATGCAATATTGGTAGCCATTGTTACAATAGAGTCCTCTACATAGGCCACACTCTCTAGTTTAGTGGGTGCTTGGTGGCCATAGAGGTTTGCCACCAATGTGAGTGGCAACACTTGACAATAGTCACCAATGGAAAGGGTGGCTTATAGCCAAATTTCTAGTAGTGTTAGGTGATATTTGATGTGGATAGCCACATCATTTGAATTAAGATTTGCTAAGGCAGTCCCTTCGCTTTGTCTGCTCGTACCAGACCACTGCGACTCTCTCCCTTTCTCCTCACCCCGAACCCAGAATCAAGAACGACCTCATATTCAAACCTCCGAGGAAGATCCCGCTCTCGCCATCTTTCGTTTCACCTCCGAGGAATCAATTTGGGAGTGGGGGGTGTTGGGTCTGTGCAGAGGCTGTGTCTGTAAAGAGGGAGAGGGAAATGGTATATTGGATTTTTTTTCTATTTTAGCACCAGTTTCAGAGACGCAACGAGCCCTCCATTGAATCCTCCACCAAAAGTAATTTATTCAACTGGGTTTTGCATTTTGCTTCAAATTTTGAGGAATTGATGTCCAAGGAGCTAGCTTTAATTAGCTTTGTCAATAAATGGATCTTGTTTGTTTCTTCAGATTCTGAAATTTTGAGAAGCAAATTTAGCAACTTGGAATTAATTTTGTTAATGGCTTATTGGAAATGGTTTTCTCAGGTTAGGTATGACGCATGAAGCTGGATTTCATTTTTCATGTCAATCATGCTTCTTAATCTGACACTTCATTAAATGTTTCATTAAGTTTATACAACTTAGTTTATTCTAAGTCAGTACAACTGTACAACTTAATTAATTTTAAGTCAGTCTAACTTAATCTGTGAAGTTAATTCAGTTCGAGATAATCCGATGCAATAAACTCATCTTAGTATCTTTGACAATGCTTCTTGGCTCCACCAGTATCTTGCTATTTATTTTCCCCATATACTTTTTCGGTTTATCTTTGTCCACTAATATTTCGACATGGGATTTCCACTATTTGTGCAATGAACTAAAAATTACATTACCAAAAAAAAACAAATTGATTTGGGAACATCGAATGAATTAATGTGAAGGATGAATAAGACAAAAGGAAAGAAGGAGAAGAAAATTGCAATTGATCTCAGTTTCATAAATGCGTGGAAATTAAATGACACGAGGTCGTCATGCATGCATGCATGGCTAGTAATCATGTCAGGTGGACAATTAAATGATAAACAAAAAGGGAAAAATTACATGGATCAAGTATCAATTAATACCTGATCATCATGCGACTGGGGGAAGTACTGTCCTCAGTCAGGACTCAGGACTATATAGTAAGAGTAGCATTTTTGAGGAGATAAATTACATTACATAGATGTCCAGCAGGAAGAAGTTCGTGGGTCCCAGACGGCCGGGAGCATGAACTTCATACCATTCTCTCCTATGGCATTGTAGGAGGCACCGGTAGCGGGGTCGACCTCAACCTTGCCGGTCTGGCCTGGGACGGCGCCGCTTCCGAAGATGTTTTCGCAGGCCGTGACGGCTTCGATGGGGTCGCTCTTGGGTCCCGGCTTGAAGAATCCAGTGTTGAATGGGTTGGTGACGGCGGCAGCCAAGCCGGAGGCGAAGTGGACGACCATGGCGTCAATGCCCATGTCGCCGTTGGGGGGCTTCACCGGCACTTGAATAGGAGTACCGTAGTCCAGCCTCTGGAATGGCCAAGCGCAACTCCCGGCGCACAAGATTTCGGGGTTGCCGACGACGATGTAGGGTCTGTTCTCAACCAAGCCATGCTCGTAGCATCTGCCACGGCACAAGCTGTGCACCGTCACTTGGCTCCCGGTAAAGATCACGGTAATAGTGTTGGGCTTTCCGGAGTCGGCCTTCTTTAACAGTCTCTTGATGAACTCATAGGTTATCACTTTTCCGATCGAGTACTTGTCGTCGCTCTGCTGGGTCCCCACCTTGATGCGGAGTTTGGGTGGGGTACCCTTACCGGGGGTTGGACTAGCGAACAATTGGTAGCTCTCGACGATGTCCCACCACCTGTGCACCGCCGCTACGTGATCGTTCTCCGTGTTCTCGAGGGACCTCAGGAAAGTCCGAATCACTTCCCTCTGTTCGGTTTTGAACTCACCATAAAATAGGATGGAAAGGTTAATGTCGCCGGTCATCAGAGGCCCTCCGTGGTATGTGATGGGTCCGCCAACTCCAGGAGCAGGGACGGTGCCGCCGGTAGCATGTGCTGCACCACCGGCGTTTGGAGTTGGAGTTGGATTAACACCACCGGGTGGGACGGTGCCGCCAGAAGCGGGTACTGTACCACCGGCGTTTGGAGTTGGAGTTGGAGTTGGATTTGCACCACCAGCGTCTGGAATTGGAATTGGATAAGCACCACCAGCGTTTGGCATTGGAGTTAGATAAGCACCTGGACCAGCGTTTGGAATTGGAATTGGATTAGCGCCAACAGTTCCAGGTGCTGGCACGGTGCCGCCGGCAGCAGGTGCTGCACCAACAGCGTTTGGAGTTGGAGTTGGCTTAGCACCACCGGGTTTAGCGCCAGCAGTTCCATGTGCACCACCTTTTTGTGGACCGCCATGTTTCTGTGCAGCACCTTTATTTGCACCGCCGCCTTTGCCATGTCCGCCCCCGCCACCTTTGCCATGTCCGCCTCCGCCACCTTTTCCCTTTTTGGAGGCCAAAACCAACGTAGTGGTAGTAACATCGAGGAGCAATACAAGGCAGAGAGCGAGGGCTGCAAGCTGCCGGTTCCCCAGGCGATTACCCATCGCTGGGAGAGAAGATGATGCTGTCATTATAAATTTATTCCTTTTTTTTTGTTATTTTTTCTTCAATTCCAAGTTTATGTGGTTTCTTCTATTCTGTACCTCACCCCTATATATACACACGCACACACATATTAATTGCAAGAAACATGCATGCATGCATGTGTGAGGCTGGAGGCTGAGTTTCCCCCGCTCCACAAATTAAGGGCAACTCTCCCTCCAAATATTTCATTACTTAATTAACGGACACACCAGAAGACTTGATCACACACTAATTTTGTTTCTATTTCCGCCAATTAAAGATGAGTGGTCTATTTTTGGTTGGGGTTAGGGATGGGGATGGGGATGGGGAGGAGGAAAGGAAACTTTATTAGTATTATTATTATTATGATGGTTCGGTTCGATTGGAGATTGCTTGGATACATTTGGAGGCCCCTGCCATTTACATTCTGGACGATACATACTTGCGTGCCCTCCAAGAATTTTTAGGTTTTTTCACTCTAGGAGCCCGGAGGCCAAAGGCTGGAGAAATTTTTAGTTGTAACGAGAACACAAGTGGTACACCACGTGTTTTAATAGGAATGGTGGGAAATTTTATTTTTCAAGTTATTAACTTTTTAGCACGCATATCTCACCATTTGTTTAATAACACGTGATGTACCACCTCATGTACCGATCACACTTAAAAATCTCTCCAGAAGCTGGAGGCGAAGTAAGTAATGTTTTATTTAGCTTATCAGCGACTGAGATGACCTCGTCCTAAATCTTATACCATACGCGAGTCGACCTTTCATAAAGAACAAATGTAACTATTGTGTGGTAGAGGATACCTTGAGAGATCAACAAAGAAGAAAATAACAAGTAAATAAGGATCTCACAAGTGACGCCCTGCTTCTTGTCTTTAAATAACTTCATCCAACTACAACACAACACAACCCAACAACGTTTATTACATCGGGGACGTTATTCCGCGGTAATTTAAAATGTAAAATGTATATTGGTATGGTTCAAACAGAAAGCATGGGGGCAAAGCAACGTTTTATTACTTTGCATCAACATAACCTCCCCTCCTGCTCGCTCATTGCTCCTCTCTCCGTCTCTCTCTCTCTGTCGATCCAACTTCTAATATGAACAAACAAATCAAACACACTCGTACCCTGTACACTCTGCTGCAGTCAGGTTTCTCCTGTTTGGTCCCGTCGATATAAGGCTATGGTTTTCTTTACATTTTGCCCACTTTGACACCTTCCTGTCTTCGTTCTTCCGTAGCATTGCAAACACAGACTTAAGACCATTCCTCATAAAATTCAGCGTCCCTGCAACCAGCTCCCTGCAACATAAAACAATCCCAAAACAACAATCAATAACCTGATCAGTTTAGAAGTACTTGACAAGACAGAGACTTTATTTTCGACAGGTATATAAAACCAGAATGTCACATGCATCTATGCTATGGTTTTCTCGGCTAATGCACGTTTCTTATTATCTTCTACCAGAGAATCCTTTTTTCCCTGCATCATTTTGCTGAGGAATTTCAACAAAAACATGTAAACTCTACGTTTTAAATAGCTGGATGTACAAGTATAATAACTTCCAACTTCAGGAATTCAAGATACCAACATCTAGCAGATCAATGCACATCAATAACAAAAGTTAATTGAAAACTTGGTTTTTGTTATGTCTTCTCCTAATTTTTTAAACTTGTTTATATATTCACATTGCCTCTAAAGAATGAAAATCCATGCCGTAGGTGAAATGAGGGAGCTAAACATTTCCACTGCAGGTAGCCAAAATGTTCAGAAATTTATTCTCTACCAATCTGCAATCATCTTTTATTAAAGAAAAAGGAAAATATTATCTCCATATGTAACAACATGGCATATCAGAATGAACCAAAAATGAAGCATGTTATACTTACAATGGCGAGCAAGGAGATCGGCCACCATTTACATAGTACACAAACAGATATGAATCATAATGCTGACCATTGATCAAGTAAAAGCCTTGCAACCTTCTGACACACATGAATGACATTTTCTTGTACAAATGGATTGCAGAATTATTGTAAGAAATGACATGCAAGTAAATTGCTCTGCAGGTTGGAATACTTGAGGCATATTTTATGACCTCCCGAATAAGTGCTGAAGCTGCAAGTCCAAGGGAAACAAATTACCATATAGTGAAAGAAATTCTTAGACTCCATAACAACAAAGAGACAAACTTTTACCTATGCCAAGATTTCTGAAAGATTCTACTACTCCCAGTGTCAAAATGTAGACTAACGTCTGATCTGAATTTGATGAGTCGAAACTGAGCAAATCCCCTATCTACAACACCAATCATTTTTTCATAAAAGAGTTAGGGTAATTCAGGAAAATTGAACAAACAATGCAGCAAACCATACTTTCAAATACTTGCAAAATCTGGAGTGTCAAACTCTGTAAGTACTCCCAATTTTCCAATGACTTCAGTTAAACCAGAAAGACCAAATAATAACCACAATAATTTACGGTTGTGGTGATTCCTCCCCACAGATTCACACAGGAAAGAAAGAGGCTAGGAATATAGAAGACACACCTCACTTTCTCTTGCAAGAACAATTCGTGCGGTTACAAATCCAATAAGTTCATCACTTTGACCATTTGGACGACTTCGATCAACAGCTGCCCATGACACAATATCATGTCCATTGACGACATTTTGGAAAAACTCAGCCTCATACCTGTAGAGAGATTGGCAAAACCTTTTGTAGAAAGCAGTGTCATGGTAGCAAAGAACATGCCCATGAGACAGTAGCGAATGAGATTATGTACCTAATGGGAAATAAATCGTCATGGATTTTCTCTAAGATCTCAAGGTCAGACGGTTGTATAGGCCTATAGGATATTGCTGGACGACGGGGAAGTTTTGGGTTCACCATTGGGATAGTGTTGTCAATCCCCAGCAAATACTTGATATACTTGGATAATTTGCTCATGAACTTCTCCTTCCATTTATGCCACATCAGCCACAGAGGCCATGCAGTAGTTTACGTCAACTGCAAAAGAAAAGACGCCTTTCAATAATTTTCATGTTGGCAGATCATAAATACAAAAAGCAATACGACATGCACAGGTTTGAATGTAACTCTGTTGTTCCCACAATTGATAAAAAAAAAAAAGGGGTAAATTTGTGTATCTTATGGGAAAGCAAATTGAGAATAACAAGTTGAGTACATTATCTACTACGGTTGAAGGCGTGTAGTGTACCATGTGGAAGGTAACCAGTGTAATGGCATTGTTTGCCAAGATAATAAGCACAAGATGTATTACAGAGCAGGCATGCTTATGCACTGTTACTGGAATATAGGTGAAACATAAATTCATGGGTACAAGTATTACCTTGACAATGAGTGGGAAAGTTACCGGACTCTTGAGACGCGACCTGCAGAGTGAAATAGGGATGCCATTGTTATTGTCTTACCAAAGAATCAAGTCTGGAAGTTTATTCCAGAAGAAAGATTATCAGCAAAGGTTTAGGGGAGTTGAATACGGACAGGGATCTTGTATAATCAAGTCAAGATAATGAAGACGATATATTTGGAATTAAGAACATGATATAATAATACTTAAGTAGAAGCAAGAGAAGAGGGCAATTGAGTAGTTGGGAAATCGTGAAATGGTCAAATTGAATCGAATTCTATGAATTGGAAAGGCCTGTAACTGTAAGAAGAACATGTTACGATGAGAGAGGCCAAAGGTCAATTCTTCAAGTGCATCAAATCAAAGTTTGGAGGAATGATGAATTGTCATGGACAACTGATAACATGACACAAAGTGCAAAGACAAAAGAAAGAAATCACATCATCGGGTACAAACTGAATCGAATGGAATCGATTTGAATTCTTAGAAACAAGGTTAATTCGTATTCCACAGAAAATAAAAGAATATTAACAAGTAATTCCTGACCTGATGAATAATTTGATAAAAAAAATTATAAGACAGAAAGCAAACCCAGGTGAGAGATCTCAGGCAGGTAACCTTGGTGGGGTGGGGTGGGTGGCTGAGACGCCGGAAGGAAGGACGGATGGGTTTCTTAGAGAAAATGGTGATTTGGAATCCACTGAGTTTGTCGTCTCAGCTCAGCTCTGTCGAACAAGGTAACATCCATCCATCAAAATTCCAATCCAAGAGACCAAGACTTTGCAGCAAGGAAATTGTTCCCTTGTTTTTAGTTTATTCTTCGCTTTTCAAGATGGTTTGGCTGAGCCATTTATTATTTTCTTGCTTTATTTGATTCTTGTTAAAAATAAATTTGATATTATTTGTTAAGTAAAAAAAAAATATATATATATATATATAAATAAAGAAAGATGCGCTGGGTTGAGGTTCTTGGGCTCAACTCTTACTCTCAAACGGGCTTACAATAACAATCCTGGAATGGGCTCTTCTTACTACTTGTTTTGCCTGCCAAGTGCTAAACTTTCCTTTTTATTTACTTTTTTCTTCTGCGTAACTCAATTAAGGGCATGTTTTGTTATAGAACATAGGAATTCATAGGATTTTATTTAGGGATCTTAATGAAACACTCCACATACTATTCACTTTTAACATTACAAGCAAGAAGAATAAATACAAGCAAGAAGGATTTGACTACAAAAGGCCAAAAAAAAAAAAAACGTGTGAAAATCACTACCTTCAAAAAGAAAAGGATAAATACATCATTAGTTTACGGAGAAAAAAATGATAAATACATTTGTTTGCTGACTCTATGCTTCTAGTCTTGGGGAAGGTTGTACACCCAAGTATACATAGTAACTGTGCATTTTGTTTACAGCCGACGAGGATGCCAACCACTCCAACACCAAGAGTTGAGTCTGAGTCATTTGGCATTAGCATCAGACCCAGCTCAAAGTTGAAGGAGAGGAGAGGAGAGGATAGGAGACGAGACAAGGAAAAGATTTGTTCTTGCAAGGAAATACTTTATATATCATTCCTTTTGATCACTGCTCAAGCCATGATAACTATAATCACAATGATGAGGATGACTCCAAATATCACCAACAGCAAACACGTCTGCCCAAATAACACAAATAATTAGCAACCTCTATGAATCCAATGCTTTATATAATAATAACTGAAATAAAGAAATTAACCAATTATGTATGTCAATCCAGCCTATATATCGCACCCTTTGGTTAAAATTTTTTATAGCAACTTAATCTTGGAGTTGAATACACAAAACAAGATAAAACAGGAAACGGGTTCATGCGTTGGAAGGAAAAGAAAATTACCAGGGACGAATTGGATCTTTGGGTCTTGGATGCCTTCACAAGGTGGGAGGTTGCTTGCACAGTTGCAGCGTGGGAGTTCTCAATGTTAGCACCAATATCATCTGAAAACACACACATGTACAGACAGTGTCTTTCAAAGTAGGGCACACAATGTACAAGTGACTCAACAAACACGAATTCAATTTCTACGTAACAATGAACAGAAACTGGACTAACCGATTATAGCTCCTTGATCATGGACCAGGACAGCTAGATCTTTGAAAATCTCATTAACCTCGCTGATCTGTTGTTGAATTTCTTGGATCCCTTGCTCCCTTTCTTCAATAATGGCTTCATTGAATGCAATCTCATTGTCTGCAAGTACAACCCCTTGTCTGCATACAACATATCAAATCTATAACTTAACCATGGATTCCAGTTGTATCACGATAGGCACTCAACATCAAAGGCAATAACTAGTTTTCAGGGCAAGCCCAGATTACTAGAGAACCTTATGCAGTTAGAAAATGTGTTTCCATAAAAAATAAAAAAAATTAAGAAAAAAAGGGAAAACATCTCCATGGGAAGAAGATACATTCATCTGGCCTATCAAAGCTCGCAAAACAATAAGATTGCTTAACACAATCCGTTTTAACAATGTTATCGAGGAAATGGAGATCCTTTATGATCAGGCACAGAAGAAAAATCCCTTAACTAGTTAAGAAGGTATTTCTTTCCTTTTAAGGGAAGTGACTCTTTTACTTGACTATCTAGAAACTCGAAGATTTCTTTGGTTTTAGGATGATGAATTTTCCTTCAGGGTATTATAGATAGAAATAACAGAAGTTTCTCAACTTATGCAAGTATATTAAGTTGCCCACCTTTTTGATTCTAGAAGAAGAGCTTGGTGTTTAGAACTCCTAGAAGAACTCATCTCCTGCTCATGGGCAGGATAACTGCACAATATGATGAAAGGCATTGATGAGTAGAAGATGCAAGTAATAGAGAGAAAATTAGAGTAAAATCATCGAGAAGAATTACGTAAACTTAGACGTGCAAGTTTACACTTTATAGAAACTCCAATGTTTGTGTTAAAGTGTGTTCCTCTCAGTAACAACATGTGATAAGATAATACCTGGATGGAAGAACATCCTTGGGAACAAAGGGAGCATATGTTGTTTCCCTTTCAGCTGCAAGCCTCTGAGCCTTCTGGAATTCTTTAAGTACGGCCTGGAAATCCTTTGCAAGCTTAGCATCCGCAATCTTCTTGACAACCTGCAGTTTGTCAGCCAAAAGGGGTGAAGTCTGATAATAACAACTTACATAGTTAGACAAGTAAAATGAATTGAATACTTACAGTAACTTGGGCATGGTGATCGGTTTCACTAGCTTGCTTGAGTTTTTGAGAAGTATCTTTCACCAACTGCCCAATATGCGCCCTTGTCTTATGCCTGCCAGTGCCAAGTGCCAAGTGCCAATTTCCCATTGAGATAAACAGTGGATTAGGTTGGAACATTGATAACTCTCATCAACGTACAATCAATCAATCAAGCAAATACTACGTCTAATCATACAAACCTAATAAGAAATAGAAAAAGGGGAAGAATTATTAAGAAGAAGAAAATGGAATATGAAAAGTAGTACTGACAGCTTGTCTCGGAGTTGAAGGGTGTCTCTGGGGGTGCCGAGGGAATTGACGAGGCGGTAAAAAGTGGATACGGCGGTGTTGATTTGGAAAATCCCGGCAGACAGGGCCTGGGACGGCTCGTAAAGATTTTGACTTGGATTTTGCTGCTGGTTCTGAATCGCATTCGAGTAAACGAAAGGTCGTCGTTGTTGGTGTTGCTGTTGGGGAGAAGAACCAGCCTCGAGATCTTGGAAACTCATTCTTGCTCCTTTTTCTTTCTGTGTTGCTTGTGTTTTGGGGGGTTTATGGGGGTTGCGGTGTTTGGTGGTTGGGTGCAGACAGAGACTCAGGAAGGAAATGTCGTTGGTTTGGTTTGGTTTGGTTGTTTGTGTAACCACTTAGAATAAATACCAGAGTTGAATCAATCCAAATATCCAATCCAATCACTTCTTCTTCTCCTCTCAAATCAAAATTCACCTCCACTTCAAAGGAAAGGAAAGGTCAAACTATGCTATTCCGCAAGCAAGGACGACTTAGACACCGACTCTATCTCTCTCCTGTCCGCAGGTGGGCCCCCACCATACGACATTGCCTTGTTAGTCAACGGACCACGGCACAACGGCTGTTGAAGGCTTTAGGCCTTGATTAATAAGCCCAATCTTATAGCGTTGGATTGAGTCAGCCCAATTGGTATCAACTGACTGACTCGTAAGTTAACATACTTTGCCTTGCATCCCTCCCAAATATTTGTTGGTTGTCCCTCTGACCCTCTCCCTTTTTCTACGTTTTGTTTGTTTTCTTTAATCCGATCCAACTTCTGGCACAAACCAAGTTGTAAATTTTCCAATCTACAAACATCAGTCACTCCATATTCATGCTTACATACATTCTCTCGCACTTTGACATGACTGACAGATAAGGACATTGAAAGTTGGCAATGTCTCCCTCGCTGCAACGGAACATGATTTAAAGGATTTCTTTTCCTTCTCCGGTGAAGTTGAATACATTGAAATTCAACGGTTGCTTTTCTTTTCTCCCTCTCTTTCCTGTTTACTGTTCTCTTAATTAAACACATCGTGATGCAGAAAGTTGATTTCTTTTCTTCTTTACTGCAGCGACAATGAGAGGTCTCAGGTTGCATATGTTACCTTCAAGGATTTCAAGGGGGCAGAAACTTCAGTGCTTCTTTCGGTCATTCACTTCTCAACGCTTTTTTACATTTCTTTTTCTCTTCTTGTCCTTTTTCCCTTCTTTTTGTATAACTTATGATTCCGGAGTTTGGACTATTTTTGTTGTAAACTTGTGTATCCAGTGGAATTTGAGGAGAATCTGATATTCTGATACTCTTAATCAGTTTTGTTGTGATCTCGTCTGGTTTTCTCAATTATGTGTGTTTATCTTTCAGGGAGCAACAATTGTCAATCAGTCCGTTACCATGGATCTGGCTCCAGATTACAAGCTTCCAGCTGCTGTGGCTTCAGCACTTCCAACTGTAATATTATTTTCTAAGGGCACTTTTCCTCTAACATCAATAACAATTGCTTCTGACGGTGTTCAGTTGTTCATCCACCTCAGGCAACGGAAAATGTAAATCCTGGTGGTGCGCAATCTGCTGTACACAATGCAAAGGATGTCGTGAGCAGCATGCTCGCCAAAGGATTCATTTTGGGAATAGATGCGATCAACAAGGCAAAGGCCTTTGATGAGAAACACCAGCTTAGTTCCACTGCGATGGCCACAGTTTCTTATTTGGACCAAAAGATTGGTTTCACTGACAAACTTAGTGCTGGCACAAGCATGGTAAATGATAAGGTGAAGCAAATGGATGAAAGATTTCAGGTTTCTGAGAAGACCAAGGTTGTGTTTTCAGCTGCAGAGCCAACGGCCAGTAGTGCTGGATCTGCAATCATGAAGAATCATTACATATTAACTGGGACATCGCGGGTAATAGGGCTGCCAAGGCAGCAACTGAAGTGAGCCAAAAGACAATTGATAAGGTTTCAGCTCAGGAAGAGGGTGGAAGGAAGTGGTCCAGTCCATTAGTGAGTCAATCCTCCGACATCTGCAATGCTAGCTACTAAAAAGCAACACTCCCATCCTAGCACAGAATCAAGGGTTCATCATCTCATTTGCGTAAGCTTTGAAGTGGTGGCAAATATAATTGATACTTCCTTCTACAACTACACGGTTAGCAGCAGCAGCAGCAGCAGCGGTAGTACTTTCCTGTTTCTTTGGAATTAGAAGTTGTAATTTAGAATAGGAGGGATTGCTGGTCCGTGTGATTTTCTTATGAATGACAATTTTGACGTTCTTTTGTTGCAGCTTATATAAATTCAAATTACGCAAATACAGCTTATGTACAACATCCGTTGTTTTATCCATGTACCAGTCGTTTGTTGAATACAAGCAACCATGTACATCACAAACCATATACACACATATCCAACGCAATTAATTAATATTTACATCGACGTGTTGCAAACTTGCAAATGACTTGATCGAAGTTGTCCAAGCACATTAAGTTAATAGATTAGCAGAGAAAGAAAGAAAAGAGCTTGAATTGTTGCTCCCAATAGTATAGATAGTAGGGCACTCTTTCTATCATCGGTGGATTCTGAATTCAAGTAGAACTCATCTGTTGCTGGCAGCGGCGGCGGTGGTGTCTTACGATTATAGTAATATGGAGGCGTCTGATAAGGTGCATGTGGTGTCTTCGCAGGAGATGAAGGTTGTGGTTTCTGAGATGGAGGCGGAGGCGAAGGTAGTAGCGAACAAGACATTCCAGAGAGGGAATCATCACTCACCCTGTAAACAATGCCTATAAGCTTAAAATTAAAATCAAATAATTTGGAATCCATGAATGCATCATATGTATTCATGTAGATGTAGTACGTATAAAATGAAGTTACAGTAATTTCAACATCTTGTTTCTCTTTTAAGGAATAAAGATAAATTTTTTTATATATTCAAAATATCAAAATTTCATTAAAATATGTCAAATTCAAACACAAAACTTCATGTGCAAAATGAATGATATTAGTCAATTTTCGTCAAAAATGAATTTAAACTACATTATTATGATTAGTCGGTGTGAAGCTTAACTTAGTCTCTCACATTCTTAGTGCAAATAATATCATTTTTTAAATAAATAAAGCAAATATTAAGGTAAAGCTAATTAGGTAGCGTAGAAGAGAGAGAAAAAGGCGCATAAAGGCTGAAACTCCAAGGAATTTTATCGCTTTACAGAGTCGTTGCGCCTTGTCGTCTCAAGAGGAAGACTCCCAAACCCAGGCCCACCCCCGCTCATACTCAGAGAGACAGAGAGAGCTCCCATTTCCTTGAGAATTCTCCTTCCTTCGAGAGACAAAAGAAAGAGGTTAGCAAGCACTCATTTCTCACCCTCTGTTTTCTTATTTACATATTGTTTCCATCCAATATTAATCGGATTCTTTTTCATTCATCATCACTGTTTCTGGTCTGATCGATTCCTTTTTTCATAAATACTTGCTTGTTTGCTGATAAAAGCGTAAGAAAAGTCATCAAACAAAAACAGAGAGCATAAGCAACTAAAATATGGATTGTTGACTTGAACTTGGCATATAGGTAGGGTTTTTATTCGAGGAATCTTTCAAGTAACCTCCTTGAATTGTTGTCTGTTCAGTTTTGTTGTCAAGAAAATTGAAGGCCAGAAAAGAAGGGGATTTCGGGGAAGAAAAGTTGCAGCTTTGCCAATTCATTTTAGGGTTTAAGGTCGATATTCCTCGCAGTTTTCTGCTTTCAATTTCATTCTTTTCGTTTTTGTGATTTTCCTTGTAGTTTTCTGCTTTCAATTTCATTCTTTTTGTTTCTGTGATTTCGCTGTTTCATGAGTTATGCATCTTTTGGGTTTTGAGTTACTCAAAGATAGATGAATATATCAACTTGACTTCTTATGTGATATTTTTATATCCTTCCATCTTTGCAACTCAGCTAAGTGGTATTATCATAAATTTTCAGGAAATTTTCTGAAGGTTTTTGTTTAAGAGTCAAAAGGTCTGCAGCGATGAGTGACAATTTGATGGAGAAAGTGAGCGCTCTTGGTGAGCGCCTCAAGATCGAAGGGACTGAGGTCGGTCGAAAAATGAGCGCTGGATTTAGCTCAGTCAGCTTTAAGGTGAAGGAGCTCTTCCAAGGCCCAAACCAAGCAGATAAGATCGTTGAAGATGCCACATCAGAAGCACTCGAAGAACCTGACTGGGCTATGAATCTTGAAATTTGTGACATGATCAATACTGAAAGAGTTAACAGTGTTGAATTGATTCGTGGATTAAAAAAGCGGATTATGTTGAAGAATCCTAGGGTCCAGTACCTTGTGCTAGTGCTGCTTGAAACATGTGTTAAGAACTGTGAAAAGGCTTTCTCTGAAATAGCAGCAGAGAGAGTTCTTGATGAGATGGTGAAGCTGATTGACGACCCTCAGACTGTTGTTAATAATCGCAATAAAGCTTTGATGCTGATCGAAGCATGGGGGGAATCGACCGGTGAGCTCCGCTATTTACCTGTTTACGAGGAAACATACAAGGTATCTTGTTTTTTCATGACTAGAACATTGTTAAAGACAAATTCCATTTCTGTGACTCCTGAGTTTAGTTGGACTAGTATGAAGTACTTAAATATTTGATGGCCATCACAATTTGTCCTAAGATTCTTCCTATGATTTATGATGTTAGGAAATAAACAATTTAGCCATGGTACTAGAGAGAACAGAAATGAATTTAGCTGGCCAGGTTACTATGGGTAAGGAATACAACGCTAATGTTGAATAAGAAACTGAGTAACACTCAAATTTGAAAGTACACAGTAATTCAGAATTTACATGGCTTTTATGCTACTATAATCCTTATTCACAGAAGACTTGGCACAAAACCAAGTGCAGTGGCGTTCTAGGATTCATACATTAGTGGGATAAGGCTCTGATGTTTTTTTTCCTGTTATTATCCTTATCCACAATCTGATTTTCTCGAGCCTCCATTGCGTTGGGTGGTGCAGTTGTTAGATCTATATTTCTGATTTTTGAAGAAGTGGTTTCATGGTACTTAAACTTTTATGCTTGGACCACCTCCATTTCAGAGTTTAAGATCAAGGGGTATTCGGTTTCCCGGTCGCGACAATGAGAGTTTGGCACCAATATTCACTCCCCCTCGTTCAGTTTCTGCTTCAGAGTCAGATGCTAGTTTTTCCCAGCAGATTCCGGTTGAGATTGCTGCTCAAAGCTTTACGGCTGAACAACCAAAGGAAGCATTTGATGTTGCAAGAAACAGTATTGAGCTACTTAATACTGTTTTCTCCTCTTCACCCCAACAAGATGCTTTACAGGTGATTTTTATATTGTTTTCTCACTTGTATATCCTCTTTTGACTCCTGCATCTAATCTGTTAATATATGGGATTTTTGTCACCTAATTTTGTGAGATGCATGGAACTTTCAATATCGCTACTTTTTTTGCGTTATCGACTGATCAATATGATTTTACTTGCTTTTTGATTTTTTTAGGCAAGACAGTTTTAGGGACACTACCTATACTCAAACTTAAAATGGGCCTTTGAAAATAGGTGAATTTACTACTTAGCCTGTTCCATAAGACCATATCCCATCCAATCTAGAGCCAAGTGGTACGGGGTTGACCTTAGGACAATATCTTCCATGTGGACTGCCAGTTCAAAGCTAATTTAACTCATTGTACAAGGTCAGCCCAACAAGGAATGTGAAAACCCGATGCAATTATAATGCTGTATGAGGGCATATGTTTTCTTATGCAATTACGTATCTTTGTTCAAGAATAACTAGTTATGCATTTATATTTAGGAACTAAGAATTAGACCAAAAGAGAGATGGACTAAATGTTGTTGTCTTATTGGCAGGATGACTTGACGACCACACTTGTACAACAGTGTCGTCAATCTCTATCCACTGTCCAGAGAATTATAGAGACAGCTGGAGAGAACGAGGCCTTGCTGTTTGAAGCGTTGAATGTGAATGATGAGATCCATAAAGCTCTATCCAAGTATGAAGAACTGATAAGGCCTTCAGTTGTTCCAACTGCGCCAGAACCTGCAATGATACCCGTAGCTGTGGAGCCTGATGAATCACCAAGTCATGTGAAAGAGGATTCCTTGATTAGAAAACCAGCTGCTTCTCGAGGTTTGGTTCATGCAGGGAGCAACGATGACATGATGGATGATCTTGATGAGATGATATTTGGCAAGAAAGGTGGAAGTTCATCTGAAGGAAGCCAAGATCCGAAGAAGCAGCAGACGCCAGCAAAGGATGACCTTATCAGCTTTTGAGATGGCTTAGATTTATAATTCAATATACTTGGACAGGAAAACTTTGCCGGTGTTAATACCAGGCTATGTAGGTGTTGATTGTTGGAGACGCTGAAGTTTGATGTTTGAATGATTTCACCTTCATGAACATAAATGTCGGTCTTCTTTTTTTTTTTCTTTTTCCTTTCTTCCTGTTCTTCTCAGTACGTTGACCATTGTTTGTATAAGTAACCAAATTTGGATGCACAATATCTGATGGAGTTATACAAGTATAACACTCTATAGACTTAATTCACGAAGTATCTATACAGTGGCCCTCATAGGTTAGATATCGTTGAGGTGTATACGTACAATCACGTGTTTATCTCTCTTAATATGTAAATAATGGCATAACTCACGTGAAATCCACATGGACTAATGCTTCCTATTTTTCAAATATGTTAAACAACCTACTTCCTTGCTAACTACCGAAGCAAGGTTTCTATATTTTTATCTCTCGTTACGTGATTCATGTCATTGTGAATTTATGTGAAGGACACAACTAAACTACGGTCCAAGGAAGACTCTAGTGTGTACTAGATAAACAAGTGGGCAATTTAATTTGGAGTAGCAGCATCGCTTCGTCCTTGGAGATGAACAAAACAACGAGGAGTTAAGTAGAAGAATAATAGGGCAGAGAGAGTAGAGAGTGCCTGCGAACCAAATGGCGAGATCCAAATCCCCAGTACTTCTCCTATTTCTGCCTCTCCTCGCCCTCTCCCTCATCTTCCTACTCTTCTCCTTCCACAGCCCCTCCCCCTCCGAACCCTCCGCCATTCTCCACTCATACCAGCCCATTTACAAACCCGAAACCTCCTTCGTCGCCTCCCTCGAGCGCTTCCTCCTCGCCCACAAATCCCGCCCTCCCAAGCCCCGCGATGACACTGTCCTCACCACTCCCACCCAATCCCAACTCACGCACCTGGGCCATCTGGTCTTCCAGAGCGACAGCCACAGGTTGTACGCCGATCCGTACTACCCGCTCAGCTTGCCGATTAGGGTTTACGTGTACGACATGCCCAGCAAGTTCACCTACGATCTCCTCTGGCTCTTCCGAAACTCTTACAAGGAGACCTTCAATCTCACCTCTAATGGCAGCCCAGTCCACCGCCTCATCGAGCAGGTTTTACTAACTCTTTCTTTCTCTTTTTGATTTGATTTGAATTGAATTGAATTTCTGGGGGTATTTTGTGCAGCATTCAGTCGATTACTGGCTGTGGGCGGATTTGATAGCTCCGGAGTCGGAAAGGCTGTTGAAAAGCGTAGTGAGAGTGCATAGGCAGGAGGAGGCAGACCTCTTCTACATCCCATTCTTCACCACCATCAGCTTCTTCTTACTGGAGAAGCAGCAATGCAAAGCACTTTATAGGGTCTGACTGCCACCCCCTCCAAGGTTTCCCTTAATTGCTTGCTAATTGGTGCACATCATACATACATACATATATACACACACACACATATGTCATAAGTTCATATCTCACGTTGTTAGCATCAGACAATGCGCAGTCAACTAAACCTTTTGGCCTTCGAGTTCGACTGTATTTTGAACCCCGTTCATAACGTAAGGTCATCTAGTGTTATTGTTGTTATTTGTGTATGAAGGAAGTCGTCAAGTGGGTTACCGATCAGCCTGCCTGGAACCGATCCCAAGGACGTGATCACATTCTTCCTGTTCACCATCCCTGGTCTTTTAAGTCTGTTCGCCGTCTCATGAAAAATGCAATTTGGTTGCTTCCTGATATGGACTCCACTGGCAACTGGTCAGTATTTCACTCGATTTCTTTTTTAAGTCCTAAATTCACTAATATCATTACTCAGCTCAAGCTTGTTTAACTGTATTTTGCTCTACTATTAGGTACAAACCTGGACAAGTCTATCTGGAGAAAGATCTAATTCTTCCTTATGTTGCCAATGTTGATTTTTGTGATGCAAGATGCATATCCGAGACTCGATCCAAGAGAACAACTTTGCTCTTTTTTCGCGGCCGGCTTAAAAGAAATGCTGTGAGTCTTTTTATTTATTGATGTATTTCTTTTGGCTTCAAAATGTGTTGATTTGAATTGAATCTGCTGAAAAATGATATAACAATTTCTTTCGGGATTAATTAAACCAGAGCCACGTACACTAAAGGAGTTAGGCTTGAGTGCATTGAAAACGAGTCTAAATGATAAAAGAATGCGGCATAGGATATAGATGCGAGGTCTTTTCTGTAGTTAATGGATATCATTGTCAGTGGATCTTAGAATCATTGTGGGATGAAGTTTTTTCCCATTTTCAGCTTAAGAATGTCTGACTCTTATTTGCATGCGCACAAATTGTATTTCAACAGGTATAGCTAATTTACTGTGTTTTGCTTTCAGGGAGGGAAGATACGCTCACAACTTGTAGCAGAACTAAATGGTGCTGAGGGTGTAGCTATAGAGGAAGGGACAGCAGGAGAGACAGGAAAGGCAGCAGCTCAGAATGGAATGCGCAAGTAAAATTTTTTAGATCCTTGCCCTGCTTTGTGAAGTTATTTCATTGTTTCATCGTTAATTTATTTGAGTTGGTTTCTCTGTCAGGTCTGTCTTTTGCTTAAGTCCCGCTGGTGATACTCCATCCTCCGCTAGATTGTTCGATGCCGTTGTTAGTGGTTGCATACCAGTCATAGTTAGTGATGAACTGGAACTTCCTTTTGAAGGGCTACTAGATTATAGGAAGGTATTTATGTCTTAAATTTCAGATAATTGCTCACAGCTTAGTTTCTGCCGAAATCCATATGTCATGGCGATTACTTGTATTGTTAGCCTTATACCCAATGTTCTCAACAGTTGCTTTTTATCTTTGCCTGCAGATAGCTTTATTTATTTCTTCTAGTGACGCTGTACGACCAGGTTGGCTTGTAACATATCTTAGAAACATTAGCCATGCTCAAATAGAGGAACTGCGTCAGAATCTTGCCAAGGTTTGTGACTGAAAAATTGAAGTGAATGTTATTATTTTGTTGTTGCTGCTATCTGTATTTGTATATTTTTGTCAAAACATTGTAGTAGACATGCTTTTTAGGTGCCATGCTTTACTGTTTCTTTATCTTGTCAAAAGGTTGGAGTAGGCATAAATCTTCATGGGGACTGATTTATGCTATTTTTGTCTTTCCCAGTACTCAAGACATTTCCTCTACTCCAGTCCAGCCCAGCCCTTGGGTCCGGAAGACTTGGTTTGGAGAATGGTATGATTATCTTGGTCAATAAACCTGTATTATTTATTACGTGCAGCTGCATTAACAAACATAAGAAGCCTAACTCCAGTTTAGAACTATTGATTTAAGGTTTTTTTTGTTGTGCAACAGATGGCTGGTAAGTTGGTTAACATAAAGCTTCACACTCGGAGATCTCAACGAGTGGTGAAAGAGTCAAGAAGTATCTGCACTTGTGAGTGCAAGCATGCCAACTCTACAACTGCAGGTCACTTGCAACTGTAATTAATTTGTAGAGTATTCTTGTGCGGTCTTATACTTTTGATTCTTCTTTATAGTTGATTTCACGAAGTACACTTGCGCTTTGTATGCATATAATCGATATGATTCTTCTTTACCCAATTTATATGTTGTAGCAAAGGGCTGCTTGACAAAACAAAAACAGGATCATATGATTTGTAGTAACTAGCATGGTATGGGATCGGTCATTGGTGTGTTCTTGCCTTAGTAGTAGTGACATCTCTCTCCCAACACTCTAGGGTATTCTATATTTTGGGATTTTTAACTTTTATATCTCCGGTTAAAGATCCAATGACCAAGGTCTAAAGGTTTAACAGTCTCAAAGTAGCATAGAATTTTCAGTTGCAGTTGATTGTGTGGGAATTGGTAATTCTTCAACTAGTGAGCTGCACATGTTTGGATATTGGGCTGGTTATACTCTCATATTGGGTGGACCGTAATCGAGTTTAGGCATGTAGAGCAGGGCCCAAAGTAGCAGTGTTGATAGTGACATGCTCTCTGTCTCTACCTCAATTCTCAAGTTCAAATTTCAAATGCGTGTTTGGAAAAGGAAAAGGCATCATCTCTCAATATAAAATGAATTTTCTATTTTCATGAAGGCGATCGTTATTCATTCGACTTTACGAGCTTGGTTTGGTAATTGGTTGGTTTGGGTTGGGTAAAGAGACCAAATAATTTTTTTTTTAAATTTTTTATTGGAATAGGATTCTCTCACTTGTTCTTCTCCTTCTTATTTCACAATTTATTTGTCTTTTGTTTTTTTTGTAAATTAATATACTTCATCCGATATGCCCTTTGACGGCTATACATAACATAGAGGTCACACTTGAAAAGGATGGACAATTAACTAGAGCGAATTGCAAAAGAGAAAAAATCGGTCATATTAAAATTATTTTTTAAGGAGGTCTGTTTGATATTCCAAAATTGCTCGGCAACAGTCGAACAAGTGAAAAATGTTGAAGTGAATTTTTTTATATTAACATGATTTAACGGTAGCCGTTGAAATGGAAATACAAACAGACAGAGAGGAATCCCTCTCCTTTTTTCACTCTCTCAAAACAAAAAGGGATGTGGGTGGGAAAGCGGTGGGAAGGCATGTGCTTGCTTGAATGGCGGCCGGTGGGGGGCCCACGCGGTCACACTCCTTCCATGATTACGCCGAGGCAGGAGGCAGGAGGCAGGAGGCAGGAGGAAGGATGGTGTGGGGGCCAACAACAAGAATGACAAACCATGGAGTAGACGTGCCCAACATTAATCGGATTTTGGTCCTCCTCTCATAAACTGCCTATCTTATTATGTTATTATATAAAAGAAGCACTATTACATGGCAGGTGTTAACAAATTAGTATGACAATGACTAAACAAGTACTTAAGAATCTGTTTGGTACTTTACTTGAATTTAACTTTTTAAATTCAAAAATAATTTTTAAATTTTAGACCTTAAAAACTTGTTTTATAGAACTATTTTAAAAAATTAAACTCAAGACTAACTAAAAAATATAGCATATTCTCTAAAAACATAAAAAGTGAGTTTTTAGAGTTTTTAAACTTAAACTCGTTCATTTTCTCTCCTTCCTCCTCTCTCACTTCAAATCCATCTCTCTCCCTTCTTTTTTTTTATTTTTAACCTTTTTCATCTCTCTTCCAATCCGCTATATTCATTCTCTCGGTTCTTTCTCTCACTCATCTTTCTCTTTACCTCGTTTAATCCTCTTTCTTTTTTCTGTTTCCTTCAATCATCTCTTACCTTCTTTCTTTCTCCTCTTTCCCCCTCTCCTGCAACCCCCTCTTTGTAGATCTCTTTGTCTAGTTTAAGTCATAAGATTTAAAAATTTTAAATCGCAAACCAATCAAGTTTTTTAGTTTTAAAGAAAATTGTTTTCAAGAAATATTCTTAAAAAATCTTTTGAAAAATAATAAAAAATTTTAAATAAGATACCTAACAAACCCTAATCATTTTTCATTTCACATAACGCGTAAATAATTAACCAAGCGATGGATCTAAGATTTTGTGTTTTATTTTACATAGAGAACATGACTACTCCTGCTGATGCTACTGATTATCATACACTTCATTTGTTTAATTAGTATTATAGCTAATGCTAAGCGAGTGACAATAGATTATGTTTGACAAAACAACACGACTGGTAATCGTAATATTATAATTTTACACGCTTCTCTTCTTCTTTTTTTTCTTGTTCAAAACAATCACACGTACAAAACACCCAACACGCATAAAACACCGAGCCAGCTCATTATTCACTGTCAGTATCTCTACAAATCAATACCTTTTTATTTTTATTTTTATTACCTACCAAAAAAGAGATAAAAGCAATATCATTATCTCTTCAATCAATACCCTTATACATTTTCCGTGTCCAGTTTCGACCCATAAACAAGGATTAAAATTCTCACTCTGTCCATTATCTTCCATCCATTCTTTTTATGTTCTTTATTTTGTTTTTTTCTTTCTATAAAAAATTACTATAAGATGTTTGACGTGACTTAACTACGATCGTTCAAATAAAAGAAGAAGGAAGAGAAAGGAAAAAAAAAAAAAGAAGAAAATCCTACTCCCTCGTACAAACACCTACTCAACTCCATGTCCGCATCCACAAGTATGAACAAGAGAGTCAAAACTTCACCATGTATACACTGCAAAATCTTAGACTTCCCATTTTCGTAATGAGATATCAACAATAAAAATGAAAAGACGCCTAATCTAAACTTAAAGAGTGTCACACGCAATTAATTTGACACCACCATAACCATTAAAACTAAACACCGATGAATGATTCCTTCTTTCTAAATAAATAAATCCAGAAATTCACAGTTGGAGGAAATCCACCACAATTCTAAGTTATATCCACCAACTCGGAACATTCTCTTTAATTGCCACCATAAATCCCATTGGGTATTATGAATTTTTTGTTTTTTCTTTTCTTTTTTATGAAACACTGTAATATTATGTGAATCAATAAAATATACAAAATGCTAATTATACTTTGAGGTTACTTTTATCCCCCAAGCGAACCTATAAGGTTCACAGCACAAAATAAATATTTTTTTTTTTACGAGAGAATAGATTTTGACACGGTACACGTTATATGGACAACAAGTATGATGCTCAGGCTCACATTAGGACGTTTGTTAAAGAAATAAAAGAATTTTTCTTTAAAAAAATGGGCAAAATGATACAATATGAATACTTGTGCTTGTAATTGCATCTTGACAATAATATGTTAACTTGAATGGTATTTGCTAAATTTTGAAATACAGGGTCCAAATTATTACAATCCCTAAACTATAGGGGGGGTCAAAAGAGACAGCACCTCCCCCCGTACGTATTGAGTCATTGACGTGTTTTTATTTTTTTATATTTTTATGAAAAATATTTAAAATTTGAAAAAGAGAGTAATAAAAAAGTGGGGAAGGGAAAGCCGACAATCATGGGCTATTAGTCCTGCTCACGACTCACTCACTAAGTCCCTCCCAAACCCATTTGAACCCATTTCAGACAGGCGGAGATAGAGGTTTTGTTTTCTCTTTCTTCCATTCCATCTTTTGTTCTCGAATGCTGCTGCCGCTGCCGCTGCCTCCGCCTCCGCCTCCTACTAACCCTGCTGTCTCCTCCTTTACTCTCCCTTTACTTGATAGATAACGCAACCCAACGGACAGTTATAGAGAGAGAAAGAGAGATTGTTTTGAAATTTGAATTGAACACTTGCCCTTCTCTCTCTCGCCTCCAGCCAGAGCTTCGCTGAGGCTCTTTGCTACCTTCATCCTCATCCCCCTCCAAACAGATCTTTCAGATCTCTCTTACAAAGACGACGCAGGTAACCCTTCCTCCTTCTTGTTCGACCTTGCTTTCCTTTCTTCTCGCATTTTGTTTGACCACTGTCGCAGCTCTTTCTCTTTTTTACTCTTACAGATTCGGACATGCTCCGCTTTTTTCTCCATTTGACCAAAAAAAAAAAAAAATGTATAACCATTATGTTTTTCTTCTTGTTGCTCTGTTTGGTTTCTGAGGAAAAAAATGTCCATGGATTTCTGATGAGTTTTAGTTTTACACACTCGATGTGATTTGGATTGGATTCCATCTGGTGTTGGTTTTCAGTGTAGACTTGGTACTCCATACTGGGTGTTTCGTGATTTGTTGTCGAGTTTATGTTTGTGGACAGAGGATCATCTTTTTACTTTGCTTTGCTCTCTTTTCGGTTTTGATATTTACAAGATCCGCTGTTGATTTTTATTTTCCTTTTCAATTGTGCTAATGCAGTTTTGAATTTCTCTTTCTTTGTGAAAAATAGGAACTGAGGATTAATCACTGGTAGTGGTTCGAATATGGCTTCCAGATCGTTCAAGGCGAGCCGATCGAATCTGTCATCAAACTCTGATATGCCGGATTCAAACAACAAGCCTCCCATCCCTCCGACCGTGACATTTGGCCGCAGAACTTCCTCGGGTCGTTACATCAGCTACTCTAGGGATGATCTTGACAGTGAACTCGGGAGTGGTGACTATATGAACTATACAGTGCACATACCACCAACCCCGGATAACCAGCCCATGGATCCCTCCGTCTCACAGAAGGTTGAAGAGCAATACGTGTCTAATTCCCTTTTTACTGGCGGATTTAATAGTGTTACGCGAGCACATCTTATGGACAAGGTGATCGAATCTGAAACAAACCATCCTCAGATGGCTGGTGCTAAGGGTTCATCATGTGCAATTCCTGGCTGTGATGCAAAGGTGATGAGCGATGAACGTGGGGAGGATATTCTTCCTTGTGAGTGTGACTTCAAAATATGTCGGGATTGCTATGCGGATGCTGTGAAAACTGGGGGTGGTATTTGCCCTGGATGCAAGGAACTCTACAAAATCACAGATTTGGATGAAGTGGCTGCGGATAATAATGCACGCCCACCGCTCCCACTTCCTCTGCCAAAAGTGTTGTCTAGAAATGAAAGGAGATTGTCGCTGATGAAGTCAACAAAGTCAGTGCTAATGAGGAGTCAAACTGGGGATTTTGATCACAATCGGTGGCTCTTTGAAACAAAGGGAACTTATGGGTATGGCAATGCCATATGGCCCAAGGAGGGAGGTTTTGGAAATGATAAAGAAGACGAGGTCGTTGATAGAACAGAGTTGTTGAACAAACCATGGAGGCCACTCACACGGAAATTAAAGATACCTGCAGCTGTTCTAAGCCCATATAGGTACATATATTACCTTATACTTATCCAATCCTTACCTTAAGATATACTAGGTTATGATGGCAATCTCATATGCAAAACTTTAAACTTCAGAACATCACCATGCCACATTGAACTTTCGTTGAGATGCATTTCTACATTAAGTGATAAGAAGATCCACAGATACATATATGCAGTTCCGTTCCCATTAGAAGATAATAGGACTATAAGCATAAGTTTAGTGATCGCATGCTGTGATCAATGGTTAATTTTTGAGATTGGAGAATGCATTCGACCTATGTGTCACCGCACCAAAATTTAAATGTCTAATGAGCAACATCTTGGTTTAGTTCTACTGATAGATAGCTCCATGACCATTTAGCCTCTTGTTTGGATTATAAATGTGCTACGAATACTTACTTTTGACAAGTACTGATTATGTAGGATATGTAGTGTGTATTCATCAAGTGGATGGTTATTCTATTGTTTATCTGCCTGGTGACATTCCTGATATTCCTTTTGAGGTCATTCTTTTCTTTGTATTGGGACTAATTGTCTTTTGCTCTCTGTTGCTTTTGTGTCCACAGGCTTCTGATTTTTGTTCGTATGATTGTCCTTGCACTGTTCTTGGCATGGAGGATCAATCACCCAAATACTGATGCAATCTGGCTCTGGGGAATGTCAATAGTTTGTGAGATATGGTTTGCTTTTTCTTGGCTTCTTGACCAACTGCCAAAGTTCTGCCCAATCAATCGTTCGACAGATCTTAATGTCTTGAAGGAGAAATTTGAAACACCTAGCCCCAACAACCCCACTGGCAAATCTGATCTTCCAGGCATAGATATATTTGTTTCCACTGCAGATCCGGACAAAGAACCACCACTTGTCACTGCAAACACCATCTTATCTATTCTAGCTACTGATTACCCTGTTGAAAAGCTAGCTTGCTATGTTTCTGATGATGGAGGTGCCCTTTTAACTTTTGAGGCCATGGCAGAAGCTGCTAGTTTTGCTAATATATGGGTACCATTCTGCCGTAAACATGCTATTGAACCGAGGAATCCTGAATCGTACTTCAATTTGAAGAGGGATCCATACAAGAACAAAGTGCTGCCTGACTTTGTCAAGGATCGAAGAAGGGTAAAACGTGAATATGATGAGTTCAAGGTTCGGATTAATGGACTGCCTGAATCTATACGCCGACGATCTGATGCTTATCATGCTCGGGAAGAAATCAAGGCCATGAAGCTTCAAAGAGAGAACAGAGAGGATGAACCAGTGGAGGGTGTGAAGATTCCCAAGGCAACATGGATGGCTGATGGAACCCACTGGCCAGGGACTTGGTTGACTGCTTCATCTGAGCATTCTAAGAGTGACCATGCTGGTATTATACAGGTATTCCTCTAGTCCCGGTAACCTATATTATTTTGTTCTAACTGCAGATGGTAGATTGTTCATGCATATTTTGTATGTGCACACTATAACAAGTAGGACAACATGAGAATTAACATTTATTTGCCCTGCTGATGCAGGTGATGTTAAAACCTCCGAGTGATGAACCGCTGCATGGAGCTGATGATGATGCTAGGCTTATCGACCTCACTGATGTTGATATCCGCCTTCCCATGCTTGTTTATGTGTCACGTGAGAAACGTCCAGGCTATGATCACAACAAGAAGGCAGGGGCCATGAATGCCCTCGTTCGAGCCTCTGCCATCATGTCCAATGGCCCGTTCATTCTCAACCTTGACTGTGACCATTATATTTACAATTCTCAGGCAATGAGGGAGGGCATGTGTTTCATGATGGATCGTGGTGGTGACCGCCTATGTTATGTCCAGTTCCCTCAGAGATTTGAGGGTATCGACCCTTCAGACCGATATGCCAATCACAACACTGTTTTCTTTGATGTCAATATGCGAGCTCTTGATGGACTTCAGGGCCCAGTGTATGTTGGAACTGGATGTCTCTTTCGTAGAGTTGCCCTGTATGGTTTCGACCCACCTCGGTCAAAAGACACTCACCCAGGTTGTTGCAGTTGCTGCTTTTCTCGTCGCAGAAAGAATGCCTCAGTAGCCCACACCCCCGAAGAAAACCGATCCTTAAGAATGGGTGATTCTGATGATGAAGAGATGAATCTGTCACTGCTGCCTAAGAGGTTTGGGAACTCAACTTTCCTCATTGATTCGATTCCAGTGGCAGAGTTCCAAGGTCGTCCGCTAGCAGATCACCCAGCTGTGAAGAATGGACGCCCACCTGGTGCTCTCACCATTCCCCGTGAGCTTCTTGATGCCTCTACTGTTGCGGAGGCAATCAGTGTCATTTCGTGCTGGTACGAAGACAAGACTGAGTGGGGAGAGCGCGTAGGGTGGATTTACGGTTCAGTTACTGAAGATGTGGTCACTGGGTATAGGATGCATAACAGAGGATGGAAATCAGTTTACTGTGTGACCAAGCGAGATGCATTCCGTGGAACTGCTCCTATCAATCTCACAGATAGGTTGCATCAGGTTCTGCGCTGGGCTACTGGCTCAGTTGAGATTTTCTTCTCCCGCAACAATGCCCTCCTAGCCAGCACAAGAATGAAGCTTCTGCAAAGGATAGCATACCTCAATGTGGGTATCTACCCTTTTACCTCCATCTTTCTTATCGTCTACTGCTTCCTCCCGGCGCTTTCCCTCTTCTCTGGTCAGTTCATTGTGCAAAGCCTCAACGTTACTTTCCTGACTTATCTTTTGATCATTACTCTCACTCTGTGCATGCTTGCCATCCTTGAGATTAAATGGTCTGGGATCGAGCTAGAGGAGTGGTGGAGAAACGAGCAGTTTTGGTTGATTGGAGGGACTAGTGCGCACCTTGCTGCTGTGCTTCAGGGGCTACTGAAAGTTATTGCAGGGATCGAAATCTCTTTCACTTTGACTTCAAAGTCAGGTGGCGAAGACGAGGATGATGAATTTGCCGACCTCTATATTGTCAAGTGGTCCTCTCTCATGTTACCGCCGATAACAATCATGATGGTGAACTTAATCGCCATAGCAGTTGGGTTCAGCCGCACAATATACAGTGTGATACCGCAGTGGAGCAAGTTAATTGGTGGGGTGTTCTTCAGCTTCTGGGTATTAGCGCATCTGTATCCGTTTGCGAAAGGGTTGATGGGGAGACGAGGGAGGACGCCCACCATTGTTTTTGTGTGGTCGGGGCTCATTGCGATAACCATCTCTCTTCTGTGGGTGGCAATCAATCCGCCTTCGGGTGCGAACCAAATTGGGGGATCATTCACATTCCCGTAGAAAGGAGGTCATTCTTTTACTGTTAAAAATCTTGTGTGGAGTTACATTCCTTAATTTGTTTGATACCTGAACAAGTTCCTCCTCCATTTGAATTTTGTCTAGCAGTAACCAACTTTTGGACCAATTTGAGTAATGACTGTAACTTGTGAAGTTATGAATGATGGGGACCAAAAGAGATAGGAGCGGGAGGTTGTTTTCTTTTTCTGGCTTTTTATTGGATGCCTTTTTAAGTGGAGAATTGTTAATTTCAATGTCCCTCAATTTTCACTGCCATTACTTGCTTGTCACCCGCAAATATTCTCTCGACTGGCTGAAATTACCAGTAAATACTCTAGAAATTAATTACAAGGACCAGAACAAGCAAATGCGTGCTATGCCTTAACTTTCTTATTGCAAGTGGAACCATCCTTTGATTTCTTTGACTTCCGTTTCTTCGTAGCTGCCTCTTCTTTCAAACGTTGAGAGCTTTTTCGCTCCTCATCTTCAGGTTCGTTTATTAAAGTCCCTTTCTCATCGTCCGCAGAGGAGTGCATCAGAGACTTGTCATGCAATACTCGCGTATCTGTCTCTGGTTCAATGACTGACATTCCAGTCAGAGTGTAGTTCACCAAATACGTGTTTGTTTCGTGCCTGTCCATTCGGCTAAAATGCCTCTGAGAATATGAGAGGAGACCTTCAAGGATTTCCCCAATGCCTTTTATCTGACGAAACAAAAAATCACTGTCAAGCCTTAAAGCTATTTATAGAGTGCTGCGCTTATCTATGTAACCATAAATAGACGTGGGCGTAAAGGTATGTGAAGACAACTACCTCGTTAATCTTTGTTGGACTGAGGATGTTGAAAACTTTTGAAAGCACAAAGTGAGCAACATGACAGAGCTTTGGCTTTGTATTCCATTCTCGAACATATTCAAATAGTAGCTTGATCTCTTCCTCGCCAAGGGCAAGAAGGGCTTTCTCCATCTGCTTTTCAGTCTCTCTCTTCCTGCAGACAACTTGAATAGTTACGTTCTCAAAGTTTTAAGAGACAACCAGTAAGTGATGAAAAAACATAAATAGAAGATAAAAGCAAACCTCCAAATTTCAGAAAAGCACTGATAAAGCTTATGAGGCCTGCGAAGCTCAAATGCGACTTGGATTGCTTTAGAAAAGTCGGCATCTAATACAGCATTTTCTAGCTCTTGATTCTTTAAAACACCTTCCTCCTGTATAATCATGAAAATTTGCATTATATAAATAATGTCCATCAAGTAAATTTGACATAAACAGATAAGGAGAATACAAATATATAATCTGGTGCCATGCGGGTAGCCTAGGAGCAACATTTGTCCACATTTAATATCATAAGATTTCACCTGTCGATATAACTATAAATCTTTGGACAAAACCCTACAATAACCTGATTTATTAATGAATTCAGTTAATTATAACATCAATGGGATTAGATGAACCCCTTCAACTTTTAAGATTTTGCATTTGATGAAACTGTATTACCTCTACACACCAAAAATAAAGGCAATGTGATAACTCACCTCTCTACGAAAAGCTTCCTCTTTATCAGAAGCAGTACAATCATACCACATATTGATGACAGCATCGCTGCTGCCACTTGCAAGCATTTCTGTCTTTTTTCCAACAGCCAAGGCATAAACCTGTAGGGTAAATCCTGTCAATGACAAGGAAAGCAAAAATCTACTTGGTGGGAAGAAAGGAAAAAGTAGCTTGAAAATCCCGGTTATGATTGAAAATCATTTTGAATGTTCCACTAATCATGCATAACAGTAATCGAGAGACCCAACAATCCATTTAAACGGATCTCAAAGGCCAAATCACAAGAGAAGATAAGATGCAGGCTGTAAGGTCTGTAAGGAGTCCAAAATCAAGATATCTGACCCAACATATTTTGTTTCTATAATCCAAATGTCCAATCTACAATTTGACTACTACATGTTGATGATCACAAATTGATTGCTACATGAATATCACATGTTTTCCGGTGCATTATCAAATCCCGTACTGGACTTGCAATGAAATGATTAGAACATTCTATATGTGTGATTGCAACATGACGGTCATATGTAAATGATAGACAATGACGAGAATTTCAAACTCCTAACTTCTAACTTTTAACATCTTGTAATATTTGAATATCTCTAATGATGTAGCCTATAATATGCATTATAGTGACAAGTAACTTGAGATACTATTTTCAGCACCTTGTTGTCATGCTGATCATATGTAGCAATGCATTCATCGGTTTTGACCATCCACAGTTTTACCAACCCATCAGCACCTGAAAATGATAACACAGTCAATGCGTATATAATCGGAGTTTCAAGGATGCGAGAAGAACCAAAGTGGGAATTGAGCCTAGTTTACCTGAAGAAATAAATTGGGTTCCACGAGTAAGAAATGATGCTCTTAATACGCTTGACGTATGCCCTTCAAATGTTTTCAAGCACGAACCATCAGATATGGCCCATATCTTTATTGTTTTATCACCAGAAGCTGTTATAACACATTGATCAACGGGAGAGAACTCTACAGACCAAACCCCCCTTTTATGACCCTTAAGTACAACTACTGGTACAAGATCCGGAAGCCTCCATACACAAGCAGTGCGATCCTGATCAATGAGAAACCCAGAAAATTTTATAAGGTAGTGTCATTCAACATATTTAGGATCCTCCTTTCTTCCAAAGAAACATCAACTATAGATAGTAATATGATAAATGCAAGAGAATCAAAGAAGCACTGCCTCAAAACCTACAAACCTGTGAACCACTACAAACTAAACTATCATTTGGTGCAACAGCTACTGAATTGATATCCTTATCGTGGGCTGCTACACCAGCCTTTGCTTTCAGATTCACTGGCTTTTCTGTATTGTCTGAAAGCCCATCCAAACTCCACACCTTGATGGTACGATCACTGACAAAGAAATGATATAGGTCATTTTAAGCACCTAATAGAGCTCAACAGAAGTATCCTCCTTGGGGTTGCAAACCATAGGGTGATCTTTTTAACTATTGAAGGCATCACCAGTAAACCCAAACAAAGATAGTTTAGGTAACAATTGTGAACAAACTGTAAGACAGAATTTGGTAAAAGGATGAGCTGCATAAATGCTCACCTACTGCCACTAACGAAGAAATCTTTCCGCTTTTTTGAGAAAGCAATAGCTCCAATACCTCCCATGTGACCTATGCCAAGACCAAGGCAACATTTGCTTTCTGAATCCCACAACCGAACCTAAATGCAAACAAATAACTTATTAACACAGAGATATGGGGAGGGAGAGAAAGAGAGAGAGAGAGAGAGAGAGAGAGAGAGAGTCACAGGGGAGGGGTGAGAAATGAGAATGAGGTAAAGGGAAGTGTTTTTCACAAGGCTGGCCTTTCTAATAGAGTTATTGCAATCTATACGACTACCCTATAAGAAGAAAAGAAACTGAAACTTACAGTGTTGTCTTTGCTCCCAGTCACAATAAGTGGTTTTCCACAACTCAATACACAGGTGTCAAGGCATAGAACAATTCCGGTATGACCTGCCAATACATAAGAACATGACATAGACGCAATGTCATATACTCGTACCTGCATGTTTCCAGATTAAATAATAAATCAATAACCAAATATATAACAGATATCATAATTCATAAACACACATACTTGAAGCATGCACCCACATGGTAACTTCACCCAACTAGATAGGAGCAGGTCACCAGGAAAACAACAAAAATGTATGTTTCTGAACAATGTCAACAACAATAATTCCCCAATAAAAGACAATTGGAAATGAACAGATGGATGCTGAGCTACAAAACTCACTAAGAACAGAGAATTTCTTCATGTATACCAGAATATTCATAAAAGAAAATTTGCATGCACAAATTCTAACTCCTCGTCAGTGAAGCAAGGATTTTTTGTAAACATACATGGTGGAAATACATAATGGTAAAAGATTGAAAAAGGGCCTCTTGTAGAAGATTTTAATGTCAAAAACCAATTTTCACCAAAATTGTTAACCAAGAATTCAGTTCAAAGGCCTTTAAGATAACAATGAAGCAACAATCGATTAGCATTGAATATTTTCCTTTCAGAAGAAACTTGCATATTTAGTAGAGACCAATTCTACTTGAGAGTCACCAATATACATAACTTAAGACAGATATGAATCCAGTAGGACCGGTACATTTACCTGTTCAAGATTTGTGGCAACAGCAAGGAATTGTTCCTCATCTCCTACAAACTTCATATCCACAATCTCATCGTTGTAACCTACAAGTCTTTTGCTCAATTCAAATTCCAACGTCCCCTCTGGCAACTTAACTGGGGAATATAAAAGGAACTCCTGATCAGCAGTCACACAAAGCAACCCTTTATCTGAAGGAAGCATGGCGGCTGCGGTGAATCCCCTGTTTGATTCATCCACATCTGAAGATGGAGTGACATCTGAGGACTTTTGCTCATATAGGCAAACTGCACTGTCAAAATCAATAGAGTACCAGCAAACAAACTCACAATTATTAATGCATAAGTAAAATTAGTTATAACTTAAATTACTTCAAACGAAATAGTATAAGAATGCCCTTAGGATTTACCCTTCAGAATTCCAAATCCGTACAATCCCACGGTCACCAACTGTTATAAAACAAGTTTCACTTAATCCACTTTTCTTCCCATTCTGCTTCTTGCAGGAACCCAAATAGGATGACAATGGAGTTCCAGAATAGATTGCACACACAGCTTCAAGAACCTCATATGTTGTTACAGTCTTCATGCAGCTATAGTCATGGAGGTCCCACAAAATTACAACCTAAAACCATTCTGCAATCAATACCTTGTTGACATATCAACAGCAATGGAAACTAAAGAGCATGACAAATAATGCTCAGTGAACTTTCCAGTGAGACACAATAAAGTAGGCATTTGAGAAAATAAGTCAACAAAACAGAAATTCAGGAGTGCATAACAAATAATTGAAAATTAGACAAATGCATATCTTATGTCAAGATAGACAATCTAGTTAAGGTTCGCTCTGAAACCCTTCACTATCCATGATCTACTCATTCATGACCCAAAAAACCCGTCACAATATTTAATTGGGGCAGACTCATATCAAACTTAGCCACCTCTATTGCAAAGGCTAAGGCTCAGAACAAACAAAGAGAGTACTAGTGGGTACTGAATGAAAACATAAAAGTGTAAACTGAGGCATACAGATGCATGCGTATGTAACAAAAAAAAATAGCATTAAAGTATTGAGCGAACCCAAGTTCAGGCCTTACCTTATCTCTTCCAGCTGTGAGCAATGTCCATCCGTCTTCAGAGAGTGCCATAGAAGTTACTGTGGAGTTATGCCCATTAAGCGTTGCAACGCACTTCTTCGTTAACAAGTCCCAAACATGCACAGTTGTATCATCGCTTGCGGAGAAAAGCTAATAAAATAGAGACAATCAGCATGATGAGTTGTTACAAAATGGACAAAAGAAGTAGTTTCAACCCACTTCATCTGGAAAAATAGAGGCGGAAAAGAGAGTTAAGAGCTATGTGGAGATTGAGCTTACAAGTTGTTTAGTAGGATCAGGATGGAAGAGAACACTAGAAACAACCCCTTTGTGGCCTTTAAAGTAATGAGTGCAAAAGCTGCCATCAACATCCCAAACAAGAACCTTCCTATCAGCTCCGGCGGTCGCAAGCAATCCTCCAGACGGGTGACAAGCCATTCCCATCACTGGCCCCTCATGACCCTAATCCAAAACCGAGAATGACATACTCAATAATTTTTCATTTCTCTTGGTAACCAATTAATATCCAGTCAAAGTGAAGCATTTGATTTAATTTTAACTGAATTAGGAAATTACCTTCCAAGAACGCATGCACTTGAGGGTGGAGAGGTCCCAAATCCTAATTTGGCGACTGTGACCGGCAGAGAAGAGCAGACTGTCGTCGGGGCTGAGGGCCAAAGCGGTAACTTCGTCTAAGTCGGCTTCAATAGTGGAACGAATCGAGGCGTCCAATGAATCCACGATCTTAATGGACTCGCCGCATTTGCAGGCGATGAAGGAGCCGTCGGATGAGACGGCGAAGGGGCCGCCGGAGTAGAACTGTTGCAGAGAGGGCACGCACCGGTAGTTCTTCTTCAAAGGTAGAGACGCCATGAGAGGATTGGTGGAGCTCCGCTGTCAGCACAGGGAGAGAGAGAGAGAGAGAGAGAGGGGGGGGGGGGGGGGGGGGGGGCGGGGCGCGGAAGAAGGGGGCTGTCGAAAACCGTTAGTTGTGTCGAAGCTCAAGTAGGGTTTAAGGTCAGTTACCAACAGAAACAAAATAGGGTTTAACGAAAAGAAAGACGGAGGCAGCCCAAAATATGGGCCGAGGAGGTGGTGGGCTTCAGTTGGGCTGGTGAATTGTAAAATATTGTTAAGATAATAATCCATTTGTGGCTGGGGCTGGAGTTTGGAGAATGAAGGATGAAAAACAATGAAAGTGAAATGGAGCATTACTTCCCCTCTTGTTGTCATCAAGTGGTACCCTGAGATTGTTTCTTCTTTTAATGGATGCTTTGTCAGTTTATTGTTTTAATGCATGGTTTGTTCGTTGGTAGGCAGGAAAAACACTATCTACTTTCCAGCAACAAAACTAGGAAATAAGAACACCGTCGGTGAAAATTCATTTCTTTTGGCAAAATACTAGATAGACTAATTATATCTTAATCGTATGGGAAGGTTTTAGTAATGGCGGCTAAACTGCGCGGATGGTAGGGTGAGTTTGTTTAAAAATTTAGTTTTCATTTAAACACTATATTTCTTTCTATTTTAATTGAAAAAAATAAATATATATATATATATATATATTTTTTAATAGATTATAATAATTTTTTTATAAATTGATTATGATATATAAAGCCTTGGTTGGTTGGTAATTGAATTTGAACGTGAGGTAGGCATGCTGTCCCTCTAACCCAACACAGTACTCAACCTCCATCCGCCAGACCTACCCTTCTCTCTCTCACACACAGCAACGCTTGTTCCTACCTACCTCCTCCTTCTTACCCAACCTGGCCTCTCCTCGTATTTATCACTTCTCCCTAACTCCACTTATCTGTGATCAACAACAACAACAACAACAACAACGCACACGTACGTAGCTACTCTCTCTACCTATCTCTCTCTCCTCTCTCTCCTCTCTCTCCTCTCTCTCTCTCATCAGTCATCATCATTTGATTCATTTCCGCTCCCTGATAAGCTTGCTATTATATATCAAGCCTCCTCTTTCCACCACTTGTTTTTTCTGTATATTGCAATTTGTTTCTTGGTCGATCACGCATAAAGAAGTAACAGACACCATGACCATTGCTTCCAATTCCGTCCAAACTCAAAAGCCGGCAGACATACCTACCAATCTCATGCCGTCTGAAATTAATTCTACCTCCCAACAAAACCTAACCCAATTGCAACCCCCCGCCTGCACCAACAATATTATTGATTCCACCACCGCCACTGCCACCACTAACCATGTATTCAGATCAAAACTACCAGACATACTCATCCCCAACCACCTCCCTCTCCACAGCTACTGCTTCCAGAACCTCCCCGAGTTCTCCGACAGACCCTGCTTAATCGTGGGCTCAACCGGAAAATCATACTCTTTCTCCGAGACTCACCTCATTTCTCAGAAGACCGGCGCAGGCCTCTCCAACCTCGGCATCCAAAAAGGTGATGTCATCATGATCCTCCTCCAAAACTGTGCTGAGTTCGTCTTCGCCTTCATGGGCGCTTCCATGATCGGCGCCGTCACCACCACCGCCAACCCCTTTTACACTGCCGCCGAGATTTTCAAGCAGGTCAAGGCCGCTAATGCCAAACTCATCATCACTCAATCCCAGTACGTCAATAAGCTCCACGAACATCCCTCCTCCGCCGACGGCGCTGACCAAAATAACTTCCCGAAACTCGGCGAAGACTTTAAGGTTGTCACGATCGACGATCCTCCAGAGAATTGCTTGCATTTCTCAGTGCTCTCCGAGGCCAACGAGAAGGAGCTTCCGGACGTGGTGATCGACACAGAGGACCCGGTGGCCCTCCCGTTCTCTTCGGGGACGACCGGGCTCCCCAAGGGAGTCATTCTAACACACAAGAGCTTGGTCACCAGTGTGGCCCAACAGGTGGACGGAGAGAATCCAAACCTCTACTTGAAGGAGGACGATGTCGTATTGTGCGTGCTTCCGTTGTTTCATATATTCTCGTTGAACAGCGTGCTTCTGTGCTCGCTGCGAGCAGGGGCGGGAGTTCTGCTGATGCACAAGTTTGAGATAGGTACGCTGCTGGAGCTGATTCAGCGGCACCGAGTGTCAGTGGCGGCGGTGGTGCCGCCGCTGGTGATAGCACTGGCGAAGAACCCAATGGTGGCGGAGTTCGACCTGAGCTCTATTAGGGTGGTGTTGTCTGGAGCGGCGCCGCTGGGGAAGGAGCTGGAGGAGGCGCTCAAGAGCCGAGTCCCTGAGGCAGTGTTGGGTCAGGTTAGTTGTACAAGTACACATGACTTGTATTTCCGTAACGCATACATACATACAATGACAGTAGCATGTTTTTCGTTTCTCAACGGATTCTTCAATCATTCCTCTCCTCACTTTCATTTCATTCGTGCTAGTTAGCGCCGCCGATCCAGACAAAATCACTGGGAATATTGAATGATCAACTGAAACCCCCTTAATTTTTTTCCATAAATTATTTTCCCGAAACTAAAGGGAACGAGTAGCACTAGGAAAATGGGACCACTCATCAATTACTAATTGGTTAATATGGTCGATTAACTCTTGTTTACTTGTAATCATAGTATGAATGAAGAAGTGGAAAAGAAGAATGGAAGTTGATATCATTCTCGAGTTTTTCAATTGATTAAGGAAATTGTATTTTGGGACTGTAGCTATATTAATAGAATTGGAGCATCTAGTTTAAGATTAATTCGCAATCATTATACATTCTACTCGAGTATTGGGTGTTTAATAGAACTAAATCATCCAACTTAAATAGCATGTCATCACATACTTATATTTGGTAATGTGGAAAAACATGCACCTGTTTGTTTTTCGGCAAAAAAATAGTATTAGTGGGTTAAATTATTAAATATTAAGGAGAGTATCAGTGTGGATGAAACTCGCAATAAAACGCATAGACATTATTAATTCTCGCTACTGCATTAATTTAAACACGAACTATGGATGTGTATGTTTTATTTACCTATTGATTTAGTTGTAAGGCCCTTATTTTCCGGTGTGTATACCACTCTCAAAACATATATATTATAAAAATTCTAGGTCGGATTGGATGACAATAATGCCACTGCCCCCTCCATACAATATTCTATAGGACCCAGGCTGAGCATATGAATTGTAAATCTAACATTTCTTTGGCATTACTCACAATTGTTTACAGACGGAACCTAGAACTTCTAAATTATCAATTTCAATGGAATGTCGTGTTAAAGTGGTGTTGTAGGGTAGAGGAAAACGAATGTTGGGTGGTGACATTTGCTGTTATTGTTGATATGGAAATACGGCGGCCGGCATGCTGGCCAGTCAATTAATGTGACATGTGTACACAAACAGTACCACTAACTCTCTTGTTAAAGTGCGTGTTGAAAAACAAATTTACGTGTTCCGAATAATTTTTTCAAATTAATTTAATCCACACCATGGCACCTATATTCCTCTCGTGCACCCCAAAATTTAGCTAATTCCCTACAAAATTTGTTTTATGAAATTTTAGGATCACCTTATTTGATTTCGGGTTATTAGTTTTGTTGTGCTTTTTTTAGACCAATAAATGCAAAAAAAAAAATTAACGAAAAGACATACTCGGAAAAAATAATGATTAATGGAATTAAAGACTGGCGTTGTAAATATTGTTAAACCAAAATTTAATAGCTAATGATTGATCGTTTGTTCATTCAAGTACTAATTAGAATATGCTTACCAGTTATCTTAATTGAGTTAAGTACGTGTAAATCGTAATTAGTTGAAGTTAAGTGTTGTTAAATGATGGTTAACTAATTAATTACTGTGAATGAAATGAATGTAGGGTTATGGGATGACGGAGGCAGGGCCTGTGTTGTCAATGTGCATGGCATTCGCAAAGGAACCGATGCCAACCAAGTCAGGGTCGTGTGGGACGGTGGTCCGAAATGCAGAGCTCAAGGTCCTTGACCCTGAAACTGGTCTCTCACTTGGCTATAACCAACCCGGCGAGATTTGCATCCGTGGCTCACAAATCATGAAAGGTATAATTATTAACTACCTATATATCTTAAATATTAATCTGCTTTAATTAATAACTAATTGATCTCTGATCTTGCTGATGATTAATTTCCCCCAAGTAATTAACCATACATTAATCTACCAGGATATTTGAATGATGCTGCGGCTACGGCAACCACCGTAGACACGGAGGGCTGGCTTCACACTGGTGACGTGGGTTATGTGGATGATGACAATGAAGTTTTCATCGTTGACAGAGTAAAGGAGCTCATCAAATTCAAAGGCTTCCAAGTATGCACGTGACGATAATATATTTTTGTTAATGATATATGCATGCATTAATCTTTATTCGAGCTTTTTAACAATCATTCGTGAATGACATACATACATACACACACACATATATATATATATATATATGTATGTATATTCGGGGGCTTATATATACATAATCCTGTTTCATCTTTACAGGTGCCACCAGCTGAGCTGGAGTCCCTACTTATAAGCCACCCATCCATTGCAGATGCAGCCGTTGTTCCGTAAGTATTTTTACACAATAATGTCTAGTTAATACCATTAATTAATCACTAAAAATGTCCGCAAAACCTTGAACGAAACATAAGATTAACGTATTTGTATATTAATGATACTGCAACGAGCAGGCAAAAAGATGATGCTGCTGGTGAGGTTCCCGTTGCATTTGTGGTTCGGTCTAGTGGTCTCGAACTTACTGAAGAGTCTGTAAAAGAATTTATAGCAAAACAGGTACCTTATATATAAATACATAAGTTTGCGAAGGAATTAATTATAGTTAATTCTGAAATAGTGAAATTGGATGAATGAAAATGCAGGTGGTGTTTTACAAGAGACTGCACAAGGTGCACTTCGTCCATGCAATTCCAAAGTCTCCGGCTGGAAAGATCTTGAGAAAAGACCTCAGAGCCAAGCTTGCAACCGCAACCCCTGCTGCCCTAGCTAATTAAAATTATTTCTGCTGGAAAGATCTCTCTCTTGATTGATGCGTGTTGACTTTTATATGTAATTTTGATGAATCTTCTTAATTAATAATTAGCCTGTCCTGTGCTGTATTGTTTCATATGTATTTATCCAATTTGGAGGGCGAGCCTTGATGTAACGGAAAAATTATTTTTCGGTCATAGATTCGAGTCGTGAAAACAGTCTCTTGCAAACCAAGAGTAAGTGTTCAGGCAAATAAGACTGTGTATCAAAGATGTTCTTCCGACTCTCGCAAAATGAGAAGTCTTGCTAGTTTGGGGTTGTCCTTTTTATCATTTATCCCATTTGATTTGACACAGTGAATTAAACTCATCAGCTCCATCGTGTAATCCTTTGAAAAACTATATCAACTTTGGTATCCAACATCCATATCCTATCAAATTTTGTTGATGGATACGAGTACCGGATTTTGGTATTTTAATATGATTAATATCTCTAGCTTAGCTAGTACTGCTCTCGCACCTTTTATGTGTATTGATGGTTGAGAAGGTTAACTTATCTCATTAAAATTGTATTTTAATTATCTAACAATTTCGTTTTAATTAATTAGCGAATGTTTTAATTTCAACGAAGAATAGACAATTTATAAGCAAAGAAAAGAAAACAAATAAAAATGGTGCAATCGGGGTAAAGGCCCAACAGTGACATCGACAAGAGCAGAAGATGCACTTGCAAAAGCTGTATGGGTGGAAAATAGGGAAATTGAATTGCATTCTTCTTCTGTTGACAATAAAACAGCTTACACCCGAGGACCTAAAACCAAAAGACCAAATGCGTTTTGTACTTGGACCTGCAGGGTTGGCTCAATGTCGTTAAAACCGTTTATCCATTTGGACAAATACTCGTCATCCATTAGCATAAAACTTAACGGAAAAGAGAAATGTTAACGTCAATTTTCATGTTAATGTTATGAAACATTATGCCAAAAACATTAGACAATGGAGAGTCTATGACAGTTCCACTTTTGAAAGAGTTTTCTTAGCATTTTTCTACTGAAAATTATTCTATACTACATAATATTAAATGCCACGAGTAGTGGATGATATGAATTGATTTGGATTACTTTTCACTTGGTCCTGTGGATCCATGACTTCCAATATTTATAATATCTAATGCTACGAAACACCAAAATGAAACCCTTCTAGAGACACTTACAATTAAACATGATCATCAATTTTTGTTTTTGTTTTTAATACGAGCAACATGAGGGAAGAATTCTTTTGGTACACGCAATACGAGGGAAGACAAGAATTGGACTCAGGACTATTTTGAGTGCATGTGGATTGTTGGGGATATTGAGAGAATGAATCTCACATGGAAGAAATAAGAGACCTTACATATGTCTACAAGAAGTTTGGATAATGATTTTAAAGTGGAACTACAACTTACTTCATGATATTATAGCATATTAAATTGAGCTTAGTGAACCTCGTGCTCACAGGTTACCCAATTTATGTTATCCTTGTCCACATATCAGACTTAAATGAACTCACATGTGAACAGCTATGTTGAATTTAAGTTAAAACCTTAGCTTCATTTTGGAAAATATTTGATCTATTTGAATTCGATAATTCTTCAAATTCCCTCTAGTGTTAGAGTAATTTAAAATATCACTTTATCAAAAGAAAAAAGAGTGAGACATCAAAAATTGGGCTGGGCTGGGCTTGGCTTTCAGAGATCTTGCAGAAACAGACAGAGGCCTGGCCACTTAAACATCTGAGAAGCCCAGATTATAGAAACAAGCCAACACCCGGTCGCTTGCCCCGCCCAAGTCCTAGTAGCAAGTGTGATCGGCACACGACGTAGTATATCATGTGTTACTATACAAATAGTAGAATATGTATGTTAAAAAATTAATAATTTAAAAAATAAAACTTTACACCACTTACATAAAAACATGTGATATATCCTGTTACAATAAAAAATTTCTCCATTCCCAAAACCCTACAAAAACCCTCAACTGAGAGAGTCTGAACTCTCTACCGCTTTCCATGGTTAGAAAAGAAGAGCCATGTGAGAAAGAGAGAAAGAGTATTAGATAGGTTGATTTTCTTGGTCATCACGACAACATTTTTCTCCCCACAAATATAAATTAATCAAAACCTCTCTAAAACCCTCCTCTCATTTCTCTCTTCCAAAGATCCAATTAATTCCAAAGGGTTTTACTTTTCACTAGAAACCCCCAAAAAGGGATTGCAAAAATGGCCAAGCCCACATATGCATTAGGGCTTGTCGCCGCCGTGGCGGCCTCCGCCTCCTTTTCCAAGACCAACTCCAACTGTGCTTATGCCGACGGCCCTTTCAACTTCTCTCCCTTCTCTTCTTCTTCTTCTAATGCTTCCCAACAACCCTCCACCACTCCTTCTCATCTCCAATCTGCGCCGTCGGTTCCTCCCCCGCCGACCTCCTCCACCGGAGGTGCTGCCGAGCCCCCTCCCCCTCCCAAGGTTCGCAATGATCAACCCAGGACATCTGCCGCTGGCTTCGATCCTGAGCCTCTGGAGCGCGCTGCTAAGTTGTTGGACAAAATCGCCAAATCTTCTAATGCCAAAGAGGTTTGCATTTTTTATTTTCGGAAATTAAATGTGTTGTTTTTAATTGGGATTTGATCTTCCAATTTTATTGGCGGGCTCCATTTGTTATTTAGTTACTTGATAGCAATTGGAATTTTAGTATTGATGGTTCATGTCTAAATTCAGACGTTGGAATGTATGTAGCTATGGAGTATGCTATTTAGTTCGTCTTATACCTTATCCATGTTTGTGCTTAGAGAGAAGTAACAGGATGTGTTTGAAATTTCATCAAGCAGCCCTTTTGTTTTGATGGTTTTCCGTGAATTGATGTTTGCTTTAATGGTTGCTCTTTGGCCACTGCATAGGTCATTGGAGCTACGGTGAAGCACGAAGAGACAAGGCAGGCTGAGTTGAAGGCAAAGGCTGCGGAGTATGCTGCAATGAAAGCCCAAATTGAAGCGGTAAGTTCTACTTATTTCCCCAATTAGGGTGTTTTTGGATTAGTGACACCCTATAGGCTATATGTTTGTAAACTCCCCAATTGATTTATCTGGCATAAGTTTTTGCTGAAGTTATCTACTTCATCACCTGACAGGATACTAAGAAGGCCATCTACGAGGAGCAGAAAAAGCTAGCTCAGTTTCAAGCCCAAACAAATTCCCAAATGGCTAGGTATCAGGATGAATTAGCAAAGAAGAGGATGGAGGCAAGCTGACTTGAACTTTTCTTGGGATTTCACACAGAAGCTTTTCAGAAAACGAAATTCAATTCTAAATTTAATTCGTTGATGTTACTGCAGAATGAAAATAGATTGGCAAGAGAAAGGAACCAAGAGATGGTAAAATGGCAAGAAGAATCAGCAAATAGGCTGGAACAAGCTCGTCGACAAACAGAAGCGCAAATCCAACATGAGCGTCGACGGACTGCAGAGGAGCAGGCTAAGCTAGAACGTGAAAATTTCGAAAAGAAGGCTTTGGCAGATGCAGAAGGGAGAGCCCTTGAAGCAAAGCTGACTGCAGAAATTAAAAGGGACCTGCTGTTAGAGAAAGCAAAAGCTGAGAAAGAGAAATGGGTTTCTGCCATAAATACCACCTTTGATCATATTGGAGGTACTGTCCATACTCATTACCTTTTTCTCTATTGTATACAAAGAAATATGATTCTTCTTCAAACCAAAAATGGGCGGCTCTTCTATTTGGCATCATATACTCGTTTGAAGTTTGAACTAATGAAAGTTAATGTTATTTCTTAAAAAACTGTTGATGCAGAATTAGCTATTTTCTGCAGGTGGCTTGAAAGTGATTCTGACAGATCAGAATAAACTAGTTGTTGCTGTTGGGGGAGTTACAGCTCTAGCTGCAGGTGTTTACACAACAAGGTCTGTGTTGATATTTTAAACGAATACTTGAAATACTGTATTTTCCCTTTACCTATTTGTGGCCTTTCCTTTGGAAGCTAGGGATCTATTTGTTGCTTTCTATATCCTGGTTCATCTTCTCTTAATTTGCTTAGTAACTTTTGTTTGTTTTTGGGGAGAAAGGAAAAAATAAGAAAAGCTTTGTTGGCATTTTACTCTCTCTCCCCTGTGACCAACTCCCTAGGACATGAAACTCTAGAGTTGGTTATTCCCCTAGTAAATGCCATGAACTGTTAAGTTCTGGAACTTAGTTAGTTTTTTTTTTTTTTGGGTATTCTGGTCTGATATTTGATTCACGGAGATAGGGTTGCGTTTAAAGTCATAGCAGGTTACAGTCTACCTTCGCGAAATAATTTGTGTGGGATATTAATTTTACCTTGCCATTTGCTCTCCACGATGCCATAACTTATGCACGTGTTATTTATCCAATGCAGAGAAGGTTCAAAGGTGATATGGAGCTATGTGGATAGAATATTGGGACAACCATCACTTATCAGAGAGTCCTCTAAAGGAAAATACCCTTGGTCAGGATTATTCTCACGTTCTATAAGCGCCCTATCTCCCAGTGGCAACAAAGGTCAAACACAAAATGGGAAGGCCTTTGGTGATGTTGTTTTACACCCTCCTCTTCAGAAAAGAATTGACCACTTGGCTAAGGCAACTGCTAATACAAAATCTCATCAAGCACCGTTCAGAAACATGCTCTTCTATGGTCCTCCAGGAACTGGGAAAACAATGGCTGCTAGAGAGATGGCTCGTAAATCTGTATGAGATCTGATCCTATCTTTAAACCAATCACGTATTCGGTTTTGATTTTCATTTTGTTGCTTCTTCTGCCAGACAATATTGAACACTCCTGGCTGTGCTGTTATTTAGGAAAGTAGTTACTTGCCCTTAACATGAAATAATTTTCTAGAACTGTGTATATGATTTGCATGTTCCATGATGGCTCCATTCATACTCAGATGGTTTTGATCTGCCAGCTTTTGTTTTATTTTCATCCTTCATCCTTAACATATTCTTCCTTCTCATACGTTTCTTTGCTTGATTTAAATTGTCTTTAGGGATTAGACTACGCATTGATGACGGGAGGGGATGTTGCTCCACTTGGACCAAGGGCTGTTACCAAGATACATGAGTTATTTGATTGGGCCAAAAAGTCACGGAAGGGTCTGCTACTTTTCATTGATGAAGCCGATGCATTTTTGTGCGAGTAAGTCATTCAATTAACAGCCATGAAAATGGTGTTTTTAATTTTGTTGTAGTCTCGTCGAAGAGAACTTCCAGTCTCTGTGATTGAGAGGGTTGAATGTGTTTAACATAACTTGCAGGCGGAACAAAACCTATATGAGTGAAGCTCAAAGAAGTGCGCTTAACGCTCTCCTATTCCGCACGGGTGACCAATCCAAGGACATAGTCCTTGCCCTTGCCACAAACCGCCCCGGTGATCTCGATTCAGCTGTGGCCGATCGTATTGATGAAGTGCTTGAATTCCCCTTGCCTGGGGAAGAGGAACGCTTTAAGCTGCTGAAGTTGTATCTGGACAAGTACATTGCTCAGGCTGGTTCATCAAGCAAATCTGGTTGGTTCCGTAATTTGTTTAAGAAACAACCTCAGAAGATAGAGATGAAGGGGTTGACAGATGACATGATTAGAGAAGCAGCGGCAAAGACCGACGGGTTCTCTGGGAGAGAAATAGCGAAACTAATGGCAAGTATCCAAGCTGCGGTTTATGGGAGCAAGGATTGTGTGCTTGATCCAAGCCTATTTCGTGAAGTTGTAGACTACAAGGTTGCTGAGCATCAACAGAGAAGAAAATTTGCAGCTGGAGATAAAGGTAGCGTGTAGTAAGACAGCGTGTCCATTGGCAGGCACTCTTCTTGCTATTAAGTTAGTAAGCCGGTTAGAGAGATAAGGCTGACCTTCACTTTTATTTGGAGAGAGATTCACACAGAAGCCTGGGTTTTCAATTTTGAGCATGAACAAATGATGTTATTCATTATTTGCCCCCTATCAATGGAGGGCTTTTTTTGAGACGTTAACCCGCTGGTATCCATGATGCGCATAATCCCAACATCAACAACAATGAAATACAGTTCATCATCTTGAACGCCGAAGCTCTCTGAAAGTAAGCGGAATGACCAATAAAACAGCACGCATCGGCCATCATATTATGATCGGAAATTGGCACTGCCTTACTTGAGCGTTGTGTGCTTCACTTCAAAGCTTGTCAAAGATGTTCGGCAAGGGGCCCTATCAATCATCCCAGAGCAACTTAACAATCCAATATTTCTTCTTTGGTATTCTAACATTAACACCCAAAAAGCATCTTTGCAAGTGACAAACAATTCATCATAACATATCTTAAATCAGGTAACAAAAATGACAGACAAATTAAGTGCATATGCGCATTCCATGCCTGAAGAATAGCACGAATGGCATCATGCCAAATCCTTATTTTGCCAAATTAGGAAACACAGTATTATCATTACAAACTGAACCTTGTTTATGAAATGGCTTCAACGAAGGTACGGACATAACAGGAATGAAATTTGCTTATCGAATAATCACTTCCAGATTTTCTAGTGGTGGTGATCTTGCACATATCGAAGACCACAATACTTGCAGATAGCTGGCTCATCCAGGTCAAGGCATATGAATTCAATTGGGTGCCCAAGTGAGGGATTGGTGTCTGCAACCAACAACAGTTTTACCCAAGTAAATTGCAGCCCTTGTCTACGTAGTTTATTGAGCTGACCTTGCAGCATACAAATGCACAAGTAGCTTTGTGCTGGATAATCGTAAAAGAAACTAGGTAAAGAATAATGTAAACTAACCTCCTTCACATGCAACAATCCTGCCCTCAACCTTGATGGGTGGGACTTCATTGATCAACTCCATGGGAGATTTCTTGCTTGTATCCTATCAGTTAAGAAGAACAGTGAACCACAATGACTAGCACCTTGTAATCAATACGACATTAAAATCAAAATGGTTTTTGTAACATTGGAAATAGACGCCCAGAAAGAGAGACATTATAATTGTAAATAGGAAAACGCCGCCAGTAGAAGCTTGTGGATAGAACATAGTCATTGTTCTAAAAGTAGGCTGGTCACATCATTGGAGCCGAAACAAGTCTTGGTCGAGTAAAAGATGCTGAGAACTTGATCGATGTTTTCATTGAAATGCAGGATACACGAGTGCACACATACACACCCAGTTACAGTTGCTTCCTCAATCTAGTTTTGTTGGCATATCTGTTTTATTTCCTGCTAAATCATTGCTACGCTCGCTGTCTCCCTAGATTGTTGGTTACTAACCATATTGCAATGATAACAAATAAGGTCGGTCATGGGAACTGGATTGGAAATCCAAAAAAGTTTTTGAAATTCAGTTCTTGTTGCTTTAAAGCTTTACAGCATACCGTCCAAGGGTTTGTTCAGCAATGTTAATTGGTACAAATAAAGAAGGCTGAAATTCAATTCTGAAGAAATTGCCAAATTAATTTATAATAAATATAAACTAAACAATATTCCACCGAGTTTTGAATTAAAAACATGCAAAAGCTAATCAATACTAGTGAAAAAAATCAATATATTGATTGTCTAATCACACACAAAATCAACATCTTTGTTCCATTTTTACTTGATGAAAGATTGGATTATCGTATAAGGGAAAAACTGATTCATTCGCACCGTAAGATTAGACGAATGTAAATTTTTGTACTAATTAAAGGAGATAACGATTAAAGTCGATTAATTTCATAGTCAATCAATTTTAGGGCAAAGATAAAGATAGAAGAGGAGAGAGGAGGGAGGAGGGAGGAGGGAGGAGGTACCTGCATCCATTTGGCCGTGTGCTCGCTGATTTGAGTCCTGACGAGGCTGAAATTTCTGGTCCCTGCTGATCCCAATTTGGACGATCTTATTAGGGTTCTAAATAGACTGGACGCCATTTCTGAGTGCTCCTCCGACTGCTCACGCTGAAGGGAGAGAAAAGGAGAGAGAACCGTGAAAATGGTAGAGACCGACAGAAACAGGGGAGCGAGCGACAAAGTTTAGTTAATCGGGTCAAAAGGCTTATTGGAAGCCCGGGTGTGTATGGGCCTCACTTCCGTGCGCCGGCCTGTCTCGTTTCGTTTCGGCATTTTTCTTGGGCCGAGCCGGCCACAGTTTGCCCGACGGGTCTTGCCTCGTTTTGCGTGTCTTCCTTTTCGTGCGTAGAGCTTGTAGGTTCACCTCGTTTTCCATACTCACAGATTCGTTTCGTTATGTGTGCACGGTGTCCGTCTAACATCCATGTTTTATTTCTTCTGAAATTCAAATTTTTTATTTTCATGAAATATTTTTTGAGAACATTAAAGAAAGCTTTATATACCATTTGGAAGTGGTTTTACGATTTATGTAGAATTAAATGTATATTTAGTATAATAGTTAAGCCAAAAGCTAAGAAAATAAGTAAAAAATTATAGTGGTGAGGCCCAAAACATTGTTAAAATGAGGTTCCACCTACAAGAATATCATCGAAAAGTCTTAAATGGGGTTCCACACACAAGAATATCAACGGAAAGTCTTACTTTCATTTTCAAAAATTCACGGTGAGGCTAGGGTGAAAATAAATAGTTTGAATGATAATTTATGTACGAATTAGCAAAGCCGACTAAAAACTATGACCCACGTTTTTATGATCAAAATGGCAAATTTTTTTTTTTGCGAAATATTTTCCACGAACATTAAAGAAAACTTTATAAACTATTTGGAAGCAGATTTACGATTTATTGAGCAAAAAATGTATAGTTAGTAGAATATTTAAGCCTAAAACTAAAAAAATAAGTGAAAAATATAGTGGTGAGGCCCATAACATTGTAAAATGTGGTTCTACACTCAAGAATCTCAACGAAAAGTCTCACCTTGATTTTCAAAACTTCACAGTGAAGCGAAGGTGAAAATAAATATATTGAACGGTGATTTATATACGAATTTGCAAAACCGATTGAAAAGCGTGAGTTTAACCCATGTTTTTTTTTGTGAAAAATGCAAATTTTTTATTTTCGCAAAATATTTTCCGTGAGCATTAAGGAGAACTTTATAAGGTGTTTGGAAGCATTTTTATGATTTATTGAGCAACTAATGTACACCTAGTAGAATATTTAAGCCGAAAACTAAAAAAATAAGTTAAAAATACAATAGTGAGGACCAAAACATAGTCAAATGGGGTTCCACCCTCAATAATCTCAACGGAAAATCTTACCTTAATTTTTCAAAATTTTAGGGTGAGGCAAAGGTGAAAATAAATAGACTGAACGATGATTTATGTACAAATTTGCAAGGCCGACCAAAAATCGTTAGTGTTAACCCACGTTTTTTTTTTTTGTCAAAAATGAAATTTTTTATTTTTGCGATATATTTTTCACGAGCATTAAGGAAAACTTTATAAAGTATTTGAAAGCATATTTATGATTTATTAAGCAAAAAATGTATATTTAGTAGAACATTTCAGCCGAAAACTAAGAAAATAAGTGAAAAATATAGTAGTGAGGCCTAGTGACACACCCCGACCCAGAAAGTCCACTTGGACCCTGAATCGAGCTGTGCTGGCCGACACCTGGAAGGTGACGAAGCCATAAAATGTGATAGAGTGTAGAAAAAGTGAATAAATTTGAATCTAAAAGTGTCAAAGTACCAGAGTGCGCTATGAGTAGGAGCGAACCCATATCACATGCGATGTCAGAGTATAGGTAAGGTACAGTAGTGCGGGTAAGAATCATACCCTCAGAATTATCCATCAATACTAAGATTCGCCACAGATTCTTGTCGATACAAACTCAGCAGCTAAAACCTGGAGGGCACTAAACAGAAGGTGTGAGTAAGCAATAAAACCAAACTTCCCAAAGTTATTACCTCTCTAAAAGTAATGCCCCTAATTGTAAAACCCGTATCGTTTTCCATAAGACAGTATAACATATATACATATATCCAAACCATACTCAGAAATGACCAAAACCACGGTTTGCCATCAACTCCACCATACATTAATAAGTAGGCCAAAATGAACTAAATCAATACAAAGTGATATATTAGTCAGAGTCATCTAAAATGACGTGTACAACTTATCCATATCTCATCAATCATGGCTAGCATATAAGTCGGAGTCACCTATAGTGACCTGTACGACTTATCCATATCTCTAGCATATAAGTCGGAGTCACCTATAGTGACCTGTACGACTTATCCACATCTCATCAATCCTGGCTAGCATATAAGTCGGAGTCACCTATAGTGACCTGTACGACTTATCCATATCTCATCAATCATGGCTAGCATATAAGTCGGAGTCACCTATAGTGACCTGTACGACTTATCCATATCTCATCAATCCTGGCTAGCCAATAGCTCAATAAGTATACCTGCACACGAGTCGGAACCACCTAAAGTGGTCTGTACGACAGGACTGGGTGTAAATAAATACGCTCAAGTGCTACGATCACGTGAAGACTGGGCGAATAATCGTGGGTCACCTACGAGTCGGAACCACCTAAAGTGGTCTGTACGACAGGACTGTGCACCTACCTTGAATCCAAGGTGAGCGTAAGGTGCGGGAGGTGAACATCACGTGAAGGACTGTGCCCTGGCCACGGGCGGGAGCACTAACACCAGGGTGCAGGTTTATGAGCTATACTATGTCTCAACACAATCGTACTCACTACCATCACTAACATCAACATATACTCACCTGAAGCTTACCTGGGTGTTCTGCGTCCACCTTTGCACTTGAAAGCATTCCCAATAATTATATGCAAGTAGTATACATATGGATATACCATGATGCAATCTAAAACTCAACCATGTTGTAGCATTTTCAATTATAAACAATACGGTGTGAAATGTACAATCAATAACGCTCTACTCCCGAACTACTTATTTTCAGGGATAATTATCCATAATAACCCAATTAACACTAATTAACTAATTAATTCACAAAACTAAAACTTGTCTTTATCAATTTCCTTCGCATTACTCAATTTCCCAAATAAGGCTTTTGTCTCAAATATTTTATGGTTGCATCTAACCTCTCGTTAGAATGCCTACGTACCCTAGACAGGGATCAAGCCATTCGTAGTTCATATTGGTACTTCAAGCATTCACAATAATTATATATGAAAGTAATATGCCTAATCAATTTAAAAGTGTCGATAGAACTCTCAACAATATGTACGATAAAAAGGAAAATATGCACTCACCTGGAGTCCACACTATGATTCTCTAGCGCACGCATCGAGGCGTCCTGAATGATTGGTCCCTGTGACCAATTATCAAATCACATCTCAGAACTCTTATCCGTAGAATATGTAATTCACATAAAACACAACCTCAACGACATTCTAAAATAGTTTGATACCCATTGACCATAAGTCAACCGTCGATCAAAGATCGACGGTAGGGTTTACAACCCTGTATAACTTGACCCGGAAGATCCGCATATCAGATTTCTAATCCGCAACCCCCAACAATCCACAATATTTTTCTAGAATAACATATTAAAATTTCATTACGATCCAACGGTCAGATCTCCGCCAATTGCCTAAAACAAGTGGCCGTGAACATTTATTTTACTAACTTACAAATCCAATTCAGGAAGATCCGTAAGTCGGATTCCCCATCCGTAAATTCCTATAATCTTTAAATATTACGTATTATAATGTATCCAATTTTGGTGACGATCCAACGGTCGGATCATCGATTCACATTTTATCAAGTAACGTATCGTAACGAATTTAGGTTCCAACTATCAACCTACGTCATTCAAATGACAAAACTGAATTCAAGACATTTGACATAGCCTAAAAATAGCATTGGCGGCCCACTGGCCACGCGCCGCCGCAGGTGGCGGTCGGCTGCCCCGACTCGCCGGAAAATTCAACTATTTCCAAAAATTCTCAAACTTCACATAAATGAAGATCTCAGTGAGTGGAGCAACTTTCATACCTGCCACGAAGTCCAAAAGTGGACGGAAGATGGTCAATTTTGCCCACGAAGCCGGCGGGTGCCTAAAACTTCCTAACATCGATTCGTCGTCTACGGTGGTCCAACGGGGTCAAGGTTGGTTGGGTTTTGCTCCTGGGATGATGGGCTACAAAGCCCAAGTGGTGGCATCGGCTATTGCTTTGCCGATTTGCCGGAAAATCGAGAAGGGTGGCCGGAGCACCATTGATTTTCGTCAACTTTCGTGGCCTCAAACCGCCTCATACCATGGTTAATCAAGGTGGTTCTTGGGTGGGTTTTGTAGAGGGTAATGAGAGCTTCAAGATGGTGGTGGTGGCATCGAAAAACTCCACCGGAGTTGGCCGGAATCGGCCTTGGAAAATGGATGGTCGTGCATGTCGGGTCACGGTTTTGGGGGAGCTTTCCCATTTTTTTTTTTTTTCTTTTCTTTTCTTCCTTCTTTTTGATTGGCTGCCAACTTTACTTCTTCTTTCCTCCCTCCATTTTCTGATTGGGTTTCCCCCACAAAGTGGGGATTTAATTTAAATAAACATTAAACCTTGAATAACCAATTTCGAACGTCCGTAACTATACCGTTATAATCCGGACTCGCAAACGGCTTTCGCCTCTGCATTCACATCCACGAGTATTATGATAATATGTTAAAAGAATAAGTCATACGTCTCTCTAGACGATGCTCAATATAAGTCAAAGCCCTTGCCTCTAGGGCAATTTAGTAAATTCACGCTTTTAAAATAAAATAAAAACGTAAAATTTGGAACGGGTTGTCACACCTAGAACATTGTCAATTGGGGTTTTACACTCAAGAATCTCAATGGAAAGTCTTACCTTAATTTTCAAAACTTCAAAGTGAGGCGAAGGTGAAAATAAATAGATTGAACAATAATTTATGTCAAATTTGCAAAACCGACTAAAAACCTTAACACCCACGTTTTTTTGGGAAAAATGCAAATTTTTTATTTTCGCGAAATATTTTCCAAGAGCATTAAGGAGAACTTTATAAGGTGTTAGGAAATGGTTTTATGATTTATTGAGCAACAAATGTATACTTAGTAGAATTTGTAAGCAATTTTATGATTTATTGAGGAACAAATGTAAACTTAGTAGAATATTTAAGCCGAAAACTAAAAAAATAAGTGAAAAATACAATAGTGAGGACCAAAAAATTGTCAAATGGGGTTCCACCCTCAAGAATCTCAACGGAAAGTCTTACCTTAATTTTCAAAATTTTATGGTGAGGCGAAGGTGAAAATAAATAGATTGAACGATGATTTATGTACGAATTTGCAAAACCAACTAAAAATCGTGAATGTTAACCCATGGTTTTTTGGTCAAAAATGAAATTTTTTATTTTTGCGAAATATTTTCTGCGAGCATTAAGGAAAACTTTATAAGGTGTTTGGAAGCGGTTTTATGATTTATTGACCAACAAATGTATACTTAGTAGAATATTTAAGCCAAAAACTGAAAATGTAAGTGAAAAATACAATAGTGAGGGCCAAAACATTGTTGAATGGGGTTCCACCCTCAAGAATCTCAACAGAAAGTCTTACCTTAATTTTCAAAATTTCACGATGAAGCGAAGGTGAGAACAAATAGTATGAACGATGATTTATACACGAATTTGTAAAACCGACTAGAAATCGTGAGCACCCACATTTTTTTGGCCAAAATGTAATTTTTTATTTTTGCGAAATATTTTCCGCGAGCATTAAGGAAAACTTTATAAGGTGTTTGGAAGCGGTTTTATGATTTTTTGAGCAACAAATGTATACTTAATAGAATATTTAAGCCGAAAACTGAAAAAAATAAGTGAAAAATACAATAGTGAGGAACAAAACATTGTCAAATGGGGTTCCACCCTCAAGAATCTCAACAGAAAGTTTGACCTTAATTTTCAAAATTTCACGATGAGGCGAAGGTGAAAACAATTAGATTGAACGATGATTTATGTACGAATTTGTAAAACTGACTTAAAATTATGAGTGTTAACCCACTTTTTTTTGTCAAAAATGCAAATTTTTTATTTTTGTGAAATATTTTCCATGAGCATTAATGAAAACTTTATAACGCATTTTGAAGCGGTTTTTTTTATTTTTTTGAGCAATAAATGTCTATTTAGTAGAACATTCAAACTTCACGGTGAGGTGAAGGTAAAAATAAATAGTTTGTACGACGATTTATGTACGAATTTGTAAAAACTTACTAAAACCAATCAGTGTTTACCCACGTTTTTTTGTTAAAAATGTAAATTTTTTATTTTCACTAAATATTTTATGTGAGCATTAAGGAAAATTTTATAAGGCATTTGGAAGCGGATTTACGATTTATTGAGCAACAAATGTATATTTAGTAGAGTATTTAAGTCAAAAACTTAAAAAATAAGTGAAAAATATAGTTGTGAGGCCCAAAACATTGTTAAAATAAGGTTCCACCCTCAACAATGTTAACATAAAGCATTACTTTAATTTTCAAATTTAATGGTGGGGCGAAAGTGAAAATAAATAGTTTGAACAACAATTTAAGTACAAATTTGTAAAAACTGACAAAAAACCGTGAGTGAAACGTAACACCCATGTTTTTTATCAAAAAGGAAATTTTTTTATTTTCGCGAAACATTTTCCATGAGCATTAAGGAAAATTTATATAAGGCATTTGGAAGCGGATTTACGATTTATTGAGCAACAAATGTATATTTAGTAGATTATTTGTGTCGCAAACTAAAAAAATAAGTGAAACATAAAGTTGTGAGGCCCACAACATTGTTAAAATTGGGCTCCACCCTCAAGAGAACTAAAACAAACATAAGCAAGAACCAAAAACTAAAAAACAAAAAAGAAAAAAAATTGAAAAAAGGGGTTTGGTATGAAGATAGTGATTCGTAACGAAACTATTGCTAACAAGATAGCGACAATTCTTGTGGTCAATCGGTAGCGAAGTACTGATCGTATCCTTTTCTATTTCATTTATTTATTTGGAAGCAAGTTTACGATTTATTAAGCAACAATTGTATATTTAGTAGATTATTTAAGTCGAAAACTTAAAAATAAGTGAAAAATATAGTAGGAAGGCCCAAAACATTGTTAAAATGGTGTTTCATCCCCAAGAATATAACAAAAAGTATTACTATAATCTTCAAACTTCATGGTGTGGTGAGGTGAAGGTGAAAAATTAACGATTTATGTATGAAGTTGTAGAAACTGACTAAAAACCGTTTTTTGTCAAAATTGCAATATTTATTTTTTCGCAAAATATTTTCAATGACCATTAAGGAAAATTTTATAAGACATTTGGAAGCGGATTTACGATTTATTGAGCAACAAATGTATATTTAGTAGAGTATTTATGTCGAAAACTAAAAAAATAAGAGAAAATTATAGTAGTGAGGCCGAAAACATTGTTAAAATACGGTTCCACCCTCAAGAATATTAACGGAAAGTATTAATTTAATTTTCAAATTTCACGGTGAGGTGAAGGTGAAAATAAATAGTTCTAACGGCGATTTATATACCAATTTGTAAAAATAGACTAAAAACCGTCAACACCCACGAATTTGGCAGTGGATTTATGATTTATTGAGCAATAAATAGATATTTAGTAGACTATTTAAGGCGAAAACTTAAAAAATAAGTGAAAAATATAGTTGTGAGGCCCAAAACATTGTTAAAATAAGGTTCCACCCTCAAGAATGTTAACATAAAGTATTGATTGAATTTTCAAATTTAACGGTGAAGTGAAGGTGAAAATAAATAGTTTGAACAACGATTTAAGTACAAATTTGTAAAAACTGACAAAAAAACCGTGAGTGTAACGTAACACCCATGTTTTTTTTGTCAAAAAGGCAAGTTTTTTATTTTCGCGAAACATTTTGGATAAGCATTAAGGAAAATTTATAAGGCATTTCGAAGCGGATTTACGATTTATTGAGCAACAAATGTATATTTAGTAGATTATTTGTGTCTAAAACTAAAAAAATAAGTGAAACATATAGTTGTGAGGCCCACAACATTGTTAAAATTGGGCTCCACCCTCAAGAGAACTAAAACAAACATCAGCAAGAACCAAAAACAAAAAAACAAAAAGGCAAAAAATTGAAAAAAGGGGTTTGGTATGAAGCTAGCAATTCATAACCGGAACTGTTGCTAACAATCTAGCGACAGTTATGGTGGTGAATCGGTAGTAAAGTACTGATCGTATCCTTTTCTATTTCATTTATTTATTTGAAAGCAAGTTTACGATTTATTAAGCAATAAATGTATATTTAGTAGACTATTTAAGTCAAAAACTAAAAAAATAAGTGAAAAATATAGTAGGGAGGCCCAAAACATTGTTAAAATGGCGTTTCACCCCAAGAATATAACAAAAAGTATTACTATAATCTTCAAATTTCATGGTGAGGTGAAGGTGAAAAATTAACAACTATTTATGTATGAAGTTGTAGAAACTGACTAAAAATCGATTTTTGTCAAAATTGCAATAGTCTTTTTTTCGCAAAATATTTTCAATGACCATTAAGGAAAATTTTATAAGGCATTTGGAAGCGGATTTACGATTTATTGAGCAACAAATGTATATTTAGTAGAGTATTTATGTCGAAAACTAAAAAAATAAGTGAAAATTATAGTAGTGAGGCCGAAAACATTGTTAAAATACGGTTCCACCCTCAAGAGTATTAACAAACAATATTAATTTAATTTTCAAATTTCACGATGAGGTGAAGGTGAAAATAAATAGTTTGAACGGCGATTTGTATACGAATTTATAAACACAGACCAAAAACCGTCAACACCCACGAATTTGGCAGTGGATTTACGATTTATTGAGCAACAAATAGATATTTAGTAGACTATTTAAGGCGAAAACTAAAAAAATAAGTGAAAAATATAGTTGTGAGGCCCAAAACATTGTTAAAATAAGGTTCCACACTCAAGAATGTTAACATGAAGTATTACTTTAATTTTCAAATTTAACGGTGAGGCGAAGGTGAAAATAAATAGTTTGAACAACGATTTAAGTACAAATTTGTAAAAACTGACAAAAAAACCGTGAGTGTAACGTAACACCCATGTTTTTTTTGTCAAAAAGGCAAGTTTTTTATTTTCGCGAAACATTTTGGATAAGCATTAAGGAAAATTTATAAGGCATTTCGAAGCGGATTTACGATTTATTGAGCAACAAATGTATATTTAGTAGATTATTTGTGTCTAAAACTAAAAAAATAAGTGAAACATATAGTTGTGAGGCCCACAACATTGTTAAAATTGGGCTCCACCCTCAAGAGAACTAAAACAAACATTAGCAAGAACCAAAAACAAAAAAACAAAAAGGCAAAAAATTGAAAAAAGGGGTTTGGTATGAAGCTAGCGATTCGTCACCGGAACTGTTGCTAACAATCTAGCGACAGTTATGGTGGTGAATCGGTAGTAAAGTACTGATCGTATCCTTTTCTATTTCATTTATTTATTTGGAAGCAAGTTTATGATTTATTAAGCAACAAATGTATATTTAGTAGACTATTTAAGTCGAAAACTAAAAAAATAAGTGAAAAATATAGTAGGGAGGCCCATAACATTGTTAAAATGGCATTCCACCCCAATGAATATAACAAAAATTATTACTATAATCTTCAAACTTCATGGTGAGGTGAAGGTGAAAAATTAACAACGATTTATGTATGAAGTTGTAGAAACTAACTAAAAACCGTTTTTTTTTGTCAAAATTGCAATATTTTTTTTCGCAAGATAGTTTCAATGACCATTAAGGAAAATTTTATAAGGCATTTGGAAGCGGATTTACGATTTATTGAGCAACAAATGTATATTTAGTAGAGTAGTTATGTTGAAAACTAAAAAAATAAGTGAAAATTATAGTAGTGAGGCCAAAAACATTGTTAAAATACGGTTCCACCCTCAAGAATATTAATGGACAGTATTAATTTAATTTTCAAATTTCACGATGAGGTGAAGGTGAAAATAAATAGTTCAAACAACGATTTATGGCCGAATTTGTAGAATTTGGCAGTGGATTTACGATTTATTGAGCAACAAATGGATATTTAGTAGACTATTTAAGGCGAAAACTAAAAACATAAGTGAAAAATATAGTAGTGAGGCCTAAAACATTGTTAAAATTAGGTTCCTCCCACCAGAATATTAACGGAAAGTATTACTTTATTTTTCAAACTTCACAGTGGGGTGAAGTTGAAAATAAATAGTTTGAACGACGATTTATGTATGAATTTGTAAAAATCGACTAAAAACTATGAGTGTTAACCCACGTTTTTTTGTCAAAACTACAAAATTTTTATTTTCTCAAAATATTTTCTGTGACAATTAAGCAAAATTTATAAGGCATATGGAAGTGGTTTTACGACTTATTGAGCAACAATTGTATATTTAGTAGACTATTTAAATCGAAAAAAAAAGAGTGAAAAATATAGTAGTAAAGCCCAAAACATTGTTAAAATGGGGTTCCACTATCAAGAATATAACAAAAAGTATTACTATAATTTTCAAATTTCACGGTAAGGCGAAGGTGAAAATAAATAGTTTTAAGGACAATTTATGTATGAATTTGTAGAAATTAACTAAAAACCATGAGTATTAATCCACGTTTTTTTTTGTCAAAAGTGCAAATATTTTATTTTCGCGAAATATTTTCCGCGAACATTAAGGAAAAATTTATAAGGCATTTGGAAGTAGATTTACGATTTATTGAGCAACAAATGTATATTTAGTAGACTATTTACGTCGAAAACTAAAAAAATAATTGAAAAATATAGTAGTGAGCTCAAAATATTGTTAAAATGGGGTTCCACCCTCAACAATATTAACAGAAAGTATTACTTTAATTTTCAAACTTCACAGTGAGGCGAAGGTGGAAATAAAGAGTTTGAATGATGATTTATGTACGAATTTGTAAAAATTGACAAAAAAACGTGAGTGTTAACCCACTTTTTTGTCAAAATAAAATTTTTTTATTTTCACAAAATATTTTCCATGAGCATTAGAAGCGGATTTCCGATTTATTGTGCATATTTAGTATACTATTTAAATCAAAAACTAAAAAAATGAGTGAAAAGTGTAGTAGGGAGGCCCAAAGCATTGTTAAATTGGGTTCCACCCTCAAGAATATAACAAAAAGTATTACTATAATTTTCAAACTTCACGGTGAGGCGAAGGTGAATAGTTTGAACGACGATTTATGTACAAATTTGTAAAAACCAACAAAAAACCGTGAGTGTTAACCCTTTTTTTAAAGCAAATATTATATTTTCGTGAAACATTTTCCGTGAGCATTAAGGAAAATTTATAAGGCAGCTGGAAGCGGACTTAAGATTTTTTTAGCAACAAATGTATATTTAGTATACTATTTAAGTCGAAAGCCCAAAATATTGTTAAAATTGGGTTGCACCCTCAAGAATATAACGGAAAGTATTACTATAATTTTCAAACATCACGGTGAGGCGAAGTTGAAAAGAAATAGTTTTAACGACGATTTATGTACGAATTTGTAAAAACTGTGAGTGTTAACCCACGTTTTTTTGGTCAAAAATGAAAATTTTAATTTTTGTGAAATATTTTCCATGAGTTTTAAGCAAAACTATATAAGGTGTTTGGAAGTGGGTTTATGATTTATTGACCAACAAATGTATACTTAGTAGAATATTTAAGCCAAAAACTGAAAGAAGTAAGTGAAAAATACTGTAGTGAGGACCAAAACATTGTCAAATGGGGTTCCACCCTCATGAATCTCAATGGAAAGTCTCACCTTAATTTTCAAAACTTCACATTCAGGCGAAAGTGAAAATAAAATGATTGAATGGTGATTTATGTACGAATTTGCAAAACCGACTAAAAGTCGTGAGTGTTAACCCTCGTTTTTTTGGTCAAAAATGAAATTTTTTATTTTTGCAAAGTATTTTCCTCAAGCATTAAGGAAAACTTTATAAGGTGTTTGGAAGATATTTATGATTTATTGAGCAACAAATGTATGCTTAGTAGAATATTTAAGCCAAAAACTAAAAAAATAAGTGAAAAATAGAATTGTGAGGACCAAAACATTGTCAAACGGGGTTCCACCCTCAAGAATCTCAACGGAAAGTCTTACCTTAATTTTCAAAATTTCACGGTGAGGCGAAGGTGAACAAAAATACATTGAACGAATGATTTATGTACGAATTTGTAAAATTGACTAAAAATCGTGAGTGTTAACCCACGTTTTTTGGTCAAAAATGAAAATTTTTATTTTGCAAAATATTTTCCGCGAGCATTAAGGAAAACTTTATAAGGTGTTTGGAAGTAGTTGTATGATTTATTGAGCAACAAAAGTATACTTAGTAGAATATTTAAGTCGAAAACTGAAGAAAAAAAAATGTGAAAAATACAATAATGTGGACCAAAACATTTTCAAATGGGGTTCCACCCTCAAGAATCTAAATGGGAAGTCTCAACTTAATTATCAAAACTCCACATTGAGGTGAAGCTAAAAATAAATAGATCGAACGGTCTTTTATGTATGAATTTGCAAAACTGACTAAAAGCAGTAAGTGTTAACCCATGTTTTTTTCGTCAAAAATGAAAAGTTTTATTTTTGAAAAATATTTTCTGTGGGCGTTATGGAAAACTTTATAAGGTGTTTGGAAGTAGTTTCATGATTTATTGAGCAACAAATGTAAACTTAGTAGAATATTTAAGCCGAAAACTGAAAAAATAAGTGAAAAATACAATATTGAGGACCAAAACATTGTCAAATGGGGTTCTACCCTAAAGAATCTCGACGGAAAGTCTTACCTTAATTTTCAAAATTTCACGGTGAGGCAAATATGAAAACAAATAGATTGAACAATGATTTATATACGAATTTGTAAAACAACTAAAAATTGTGAGTGTTAACCCACATTTTTTTTGTCAAAAATGCAAATTTTTATTTTTGCGAAATATTTTCTGCGAGCATTAAGGAAAACTTTATAACTTGTTTGGAAGCGGTTTTATGATTTATTTTGCAACAAATGTATTCTTAGTAGAATATTTAAGCCCAAAACTGAAAAAATAAGTGAAACATACAATAGTGAAGACCAAAACATTGTCAAATGGGTTCCACCATCAAGAATGACACACCCCGTCCCGAAGGAGGGCATGCTGGCCGTCACGTGAGAGTGACGTAACCATTTACACAGTTCGGAAGCTTTAAAATATACAACTTCTAAGATGAACCACCCGAAGGTGAGTTCTCATTTGGTCCATTCTGTCAGAACACCGTTGAATTTCCTCGTAGTTACCACACCTTTGCAATTCTTGAACCTGGAGGGGCGCAAAACCAAAATTGAGTGGGTCAGTAAAACAATTCTTTTCCAAATCCAAACACTTCTCAAAACTTTGTAACCCCTCTCCGTAAAACCTGTATACTTTCTCAGAAAATAAACATATATACGTATGTATAGATATGCCAGTCATGCTCCAAAGTATGCCATTCATGCTTCAGAATATGCCACATCAGAATCTCATAATAAATGTAAATGCTCAAGCATAACTCATATCAATGTCATATAATCTAGCAGCCGGGAGTCACCTAACGTGACCTGTACGGCTGCATATAGAGCTTCAATCTCAACTCAATATCTGAATCTGCACACGAGTCGGAACCACCTAACGTGGTCTGTACGATAGGCTGGGTGTAATATATATATGTATGCTCTAGTGCTATGATCACGTGAAGTTGGGCGATAAATCGCGGGTCACCTACAAGTCGGAACCACCTAATGTGGTCTGTACGACAGGCTTGCACCTAACTTGGATCCAAGGCGAGCATGCGGTGCTGGTGAACATACACGTGAAGGCTGTGCCCTGGCCTCGGGTGGGAGCACTAACACCGGGGGTGCAGATTATGAGCTCTCTAAACATCTCAAGCTACTACTGAAATACAAACATGAATACCACTTACCTGTGCGTCCACAGCACCAATTACACATATATAATTTATGCCACTACTAATGCATGTGATGATAGTATTTCAATCGTATTCCAAACGTATTTCATACGTATATTAAATATATTTCAAATGTAGCTTACCTGGGCCTCCTCAGCACCATGCAACAGTATGCATAATTATGGTAATGCACATATTAAAATATGATGCATATATGACAGGATATTTAATTCGTATTTCTTTTAAAATACGTTTTCTGGGAAATACGTCAAGCATACGTATATATATATACTGAAAAGTAACTGCCCACTCACAGATCACATCGACGTCTCGTAGGTCCCTGAGCCTCCCCTAGATTGGTTACATTCTTCTTCTGTATAATTTTCACCTATACAAAAAGTAACCAAATTGACGTTATTTAACGCACATACACCAAACATTCGTCCATAACTTTCTCATACGTTACTCAATTTGGGTGTATGAATATACCACGGTGATCTACACGACGTCACGAACGCGTGACAATTTTCAGAACTCAATTTGGAGCTCTCACGCGCCCCCACGCGCCCTGTTCACGCGCTGCCCACGCGCGCGTCTTCTTCCTCGCGTCGCCGGACTGGTTTCGCTGGCGGTGGGTGTTTTGCCGGAATTTCTGGGTAAACTTCAAAGTGTCATAACTTCTTCATTTCTTAACCATTTTCGACGTACTATATATCAAAATGAAGGTATTGACGAGACGAACGCATCCATACCTTCCTCGACCCCTAACTCGCCGTGGATTCGCCGGAAAAACCCTCGAAAGCTCCGGCCAAACTTTGAACTTGTCGTTATCCGTGTTCCTACGTCCATTTTTCACATAATCTATACCAAAATGAAGCCCTAATCATAATCTACCACGTTGGACTAGTTTTAGGGCCTAAAAACAACGGAATCAAACTTTTCCAAAAATACGAAAATTCGGCCGGACTTACAGTTCATGATCCCGACGTCCAAATCCTTCAAACGAAGCACTCCGAGCTTCCTTAGGACCTCACAAAGCTTCCTACAAGCTTCAAAATCCCAAAAAACATCAATCTTTACGTGTGCATGAACAGTGCACACGCACAGTGAAATTGAAATCCATGTTTTCCGAAGTGAAACTCACCTGAAATTGGTACCATCGTGTTCGTGTGGTCTTCAGGAGTACGATGGTGGTCTTAGATCCTTCGTTGGTATAGTTTTGGGGTGGTTTGTGGGTGGTCCGTGTGAGTTCGAAGGAGAGAGGGAGAACTGACAGAGAATGAGAAATTTGTGAGGGAGGAGAGAGAGAAAGACAAGATGCAGAAATGGGGGAGAGATTTGAGGGATGTGGGGTTCCTACCCAATCCCCAAATCACCAAGTTACAACATATTTTACGCCCCTTAGTCCCGTTTAAGGGCATTTTCATAACTTCACGTCCTCGGAATTAAAATTCCGGGACGGGTTGTGACAAAGAATCTCAACGGAAAGTCTTACCTTAATTTTGAAAATTTCATGTTCAGGCAAAGGTGAAAACATATAGATTGAACGATGATTTATGTACGAATTTATAAAACCGACTAAAAATCGTGGGTGGTGGTTAACCCACGTTTTTTTGATCAAAAATGTAAATTTTTATTTTTGTGTAATATTTTTTGCAAGCACTAAGGAAATATTTGTAAGGTGTTTGAAAGCGGTTTGATGATTTATTGAGCAACAAATGTGTACTTAGTAGAATATTTAAGCCGAAAACTGAAAAAAAAATTTGTGAAAAATACAATAATATGGACCAAAACATTGTCAAATGGGGTTCCACCCTTAATAATCTTAATTGAAAGTCTCTCCTTAATTTTGAAAACTTCACATTGAGGTGAAGTTGAAAATAAATAGATTGAACGGTGATTTATATACGGATTTGCGAAACTGACTGAAAGCCGTGAGTAGGGCTGCATCGATATGGGATCCTATCCCAAAAATGGGATCCCGAAACCCAAACTGATCCTTTTTGGGATTAAAATCCGAATCTCGATCCCAAACCGAAATTTCGGTATTCCTGAATTTTGGGATTCCTGAAATATTTTCTGGATTTCGGTATGGTTTGGGTTTTCAATTCAATAAAAAATTGGCTTCTTGTTAATGGAAAAAGCTGATAATTTCAATTTAAACTTGAAGATTGAGCATGCAAAGCAGAAAAGAAATGGAACTTGCAAAGCAAAAATCGACCAAGGAAATCCAGAAATCCAAATCAACCAAATCCATATAAAATTAATCCAGAAATCCCCAGAAAATTAATGAAGAAATCCAAATCCAAATAATCAAAAGCTCTAAATTGTAAATCCCTAATTTATAAATCCTCATTCGAACCCTAATTCAAAAAAAGCTTCAAAGAGGATAGAGAAAGAGATAGGTCGAGCTTTGAAGATTTGTTAGAGCTTTCGATAGTAGCTCCTTCCTCTCTCTTCCTCTCTTGCTTCTCAACACGAAGAGCATTGTTCTCCGCCCCAAGAGTGCTGCTCTCTGCCTCAAGTGTTGCTCTCTGCGCCTTATGTTAGTGGTAGCCAAAAGGCTTCTGCTTTTGAGTTGGGAAGTGGGAATCGAAAGCCAAAGCCAATTTTGTGCCATTCCTTTTTTTTTTAAATATTATTTTTGTTCCTTTTGTTAGTGGTAGCCAAAAGGCTTCGCTTTTGAGTTGGGAAGGGGGAACTGAAAGCTAAAGAAACAAAACATTTAGGGATTTTGGGAATATTGAACAAATGGGATTTGGAAACCAATCCCAAACCGATTACTTTGGTATTTTTTGGGACGGGATTACCGAACTTTAGGATAGTTTTAGTTTGGGAATTTTCGGTTTGGTTTCAGGATTTTTATGAATTTTTTCCAGCCCTAGCCGTGAGTGTTAACCTAAATTTTTTTGGTCAAAAATGAAATTTTTTATTTTTCCGAAATATTTTCCATGGGTATTAAGGAAAACTTTATAAGGTGTTTAGAAGCGGTATTATGATTTATTGAGCAACAAATGTATACTTAGTGGAATATTTAAACCGAAAACTGAAAAAATAAGTGAAAAATACAATAGTGAGGACCAAAACATTGTCAAATGGGGTTCCACCCTTAGGAATCACAATGGAAAGTCTCACCTTCATTTTCAAAACTTCACATTGAGGCGAATGTGAAAATAAATAGCTTGAATGGTGATTTACGTACGAATTTGCAAAACCAACTAAAAACCGTGAGTGTTAACCTACGTTTTTTGGTCAAAAATGAAAATTTTTATTTTTACGAAATATTTTCCACGAGCATTAAGAAAAAATTTATAAGGTATTTGGAAGCAATTTTGTGATTTATTGAGCAACAAATGTATATTTAGTAGAATATTTAAGCAAATTACTGAAAAAAATAAGTGAAAAATACAGTAGTGAGGACCAAAACATTGTTAAATAGGGTTCCACCCTCAAGAATCTCAACGAAAAGTCTTATTTTAATTTTCAAAATTTCACGATGAGGCGAAGGTGCACACAAATAGTTTGAACGATGATTTATGTACGAATTTTTAAAACCGACTAAAAATTGTGAGTGTTAACCCACATTTTTTTGTTCAAAAATGAAAATTTTTATTTTTGTAAATATTTTCCACAAGCATTAAGGAAATTTTTTTAAGGTGTTTGGAAGTGGTTTTATGATTTATTGAGCAACAAATGTATTCTTAGTAGAATAGTTAAGCCAAAAACTGAAAAAATAAGTGAAATATTAAATAGTGAAGACCAAAACATTGTCAAGTAGGGTTCCACCCTCAAGAATCTCTATGGAAAGTCTCCCCTTAATTTTCAAAACTTCACATTGAGGCGAAGGTGGAAATAAATAGATTGAAAGGTGATTTATGTACGAATTTGCAAATCTGATGAAAAACCGTGAGTGTTAACCCATGTTTTTTGGTCAAATATGAAAATTTTTATTCTTGCAAAATATTTTCCATGAGCATTAAGGAAAACTTTATAAGGTATTTGGATGCGGTTTTATGATTTATTGAGCAACAAATTTATACTTAGTAGAATATTTAAGCTGAAAATTGAAAAAAATAAGTGAAAAATACAATAGTGAGGACCAAGACATTGTCAAATGGGGTTCCACCCTCAAGAATCTCAACAAAAAGTCTTATCTTAATTTTCAAAATTTCACAGTGTGGCGAAGGTGAAAACATATAGATTGAACAAAGATTTATGTACGAATTTGTAAAACGACTAAAAATTTTGAGTGTTAACCCATGTTTTTTTGGTAAAAAATGCAAATTTTTATTTTTGCAAAACATTTGCCGCGAGCATAAAAGGAAAACTTTGTAAGGTGTTTGGAATTGGTTTGATGATTTATTGAGCTACAAATGTATACTTAGTAGAATATTTAAACCAAAAATTGAAAAAAATTAGTGAAAAATACAATAGTGAGGACCAAAACATTGTCAAATAGGGTTCCACCCTCCAGAATCTCAATGGAAAGTCTCACCTTAATTTTCAAAACTTCACATTAAGGTGAAGTTGAAAATAAATAGATTGAACAGTGATTTATGTACAAATTTGCAAAACCGACTAAAGGCCATAAGTGTTAACCTACGTTTTTTCAGTCAAAAATGAAATTTTTTATTTTTGCGAAATATTTTCCGCAGGCATTAAGGAAAACTTTATAAGGTGTTTGGAAGCGGTTTTATGATTTATTGAGCAACACATGTATACTTAGTAGAATATTTAAGCCGAAAACCGAAAAAATAAGTGATAAATACAATAGTGAGGACCAAAACATTGTCAAATGGGGTTCAACCCTCAGGAATCTCAATGGAAAGTCTTGCCTTCATTTTCAAAACTTCACATTGAGGCGAAGATGAAAATAAATAGATTGAAAGGTGATTTATGTACGAATTTGCAAAACCGACTAAAAACCGTGAGTATTAACCCATTTGGTCAAAAATGAAATTTTTTATTTTTACGAAATATTTTCCACGAGCATTAAGCAAAACTTTATAAGGTATTTGGAAGCGGTTTTATGATTTTTTGAGTAACAAATGTATACTTAGTAGAATATTTAAGTCGAAAACTGAAAAAAAATTAAGTGAAAAATACAATAGTGAGGACCAAAACATTGTCAAATGGGGTTCCACCCTCAAGAATCAAAATGGAAAGTCTTACCTTAATTTTTCAAAATTTCACGATGAGGCGAAGGTGAGAACAAATAGTATGAATGATGATTTATGTACGAATTTATAAAACCGACCAGAAATCATGAGGCGCATGTTTTTTTGGTCAAATTGAAAATTTTATTTTTGTGAAATATTTTCCGTGAGCATTAATGAAAACTTTATAAGGTGTTTGGAAGCGGTTTTATGATTTATTGAGCAACAAATGTATACTTAGTAGAATATTTAAGCCGAAAACTGAAAAAATAAGTGAAAAATACAATAGCGAGGACCAAAACATTGTCAAATGGGGTTCCACCCTTAAGAATGTCAACGGAAAGTCTGAACTTAATTTTCAAAATTTCATGATTAGGCGAAGGTGAAAACAAATAGATTGAATGATGATTTATGTTGGAATTTGTAAAACTGACTAAAAATCATGAGTCTTAACCCACATTCTTTAGGTCAAAAATGCAAATTTATATTTTTGCGAAATATTTTCCGCGAGCGGTAAGGAAAACTTTATTAGGTGTTTGGGAGTGGTTTTAAGATTTATTGAGCAACAAATATATACTTATTAGAATATTTAAGACGAAAACTGAAAAAATAAGTGAAAAATACAGTAGTGAGGACCAAAACATTGTCAAAAGGGGTACCACCCTCAAGAATCTCAACGGAAAGACTTACCTTAATTTTCAAAATTTCACGATGACGTGAAGATGAAAACAAATAGTTTGAACGATGATTTATGTACGAATTTGTAAAACCAACTAAAAATTGTGAGTATTAACCCAAGTTATTTTGGTCAAAAATGAAATTTTTAATTTTGCGAAATATATTCCAGGAGCATTAATGAAAACTTTATAAGGTGTTTGGAAGCGGTTTTATGATTTATTGAGTAACAAATGTATACCTAGTAGAATATTTAAGCTGAAAACTTAAAAAATATGTGAAAAATACAATAGTGAGGACCAAAACATTGTCAAATGGGGTTCCACCCTCAAGAATCTCAATGGAAAGTCTCACCTTCATTTTCAAAACTTCACATTGAGGTGAAGGTGAAAATAAATAGATCGAACGATGATTTATGTACAAATTTGCAAAACCGACTCAAAGCCGTGACTGTTAACACCCACGTTTTTTTTGTCAAAAATGAAATTTTTTATTTTTGCGAAATATTTTCCGCAAGCATTAAGCAAAACTTTATAAGGTGTTTGGAAGTGGTTTTATGATATATTGAGCAACAAATGTATACTTATTGGAATATTTAAGCCAAAAACTGAAGAAAAAAATGAGTGAAAAATACAATAGTAAGGACCAAAACATTGTCAAATGGTTCCACCCTTAAGATCTCAATTGAAAGTCTCACCTTAATTTTCAAAACTTCACATTGACGTGAACGTGAAAATAAATAGATTGAACGGTGATTTATGTACGAATTTGCAAAACCAACTAAAAACCGTGAGTGTTAACACCCACGTTTTTTTGTCAAAAATGAAATTTTTTATTTTTGTGAAATATTTTCTGTGAGCATTAAGGTAAACTTTATACAATGTTTGGAAGCGATTTTATGATTTATTGAGTAACAAATGTATACTTATTGGAATATTTGAGCCAAAAACTGAAGAAAAAAATGAGTGAAAAATACAATAGTAAGGACCAAAACATTGTCAAATGGGGTTCCACCTTCAAGAATCTCAATCGAAAGTCTCACCTTAATTTTCAAAACTTCACATTGAGGCAAAGGTGAAAATAAATAGATAGACCGGTGATTTATATACGAATTTGCAAAATTGACTAAAACCCGTGAGTGTTAACCCATGTTCTTTTTGTCAAAAATGAAATTTTTTATTTTTGTGAAATATTTTCAGCGAGCATTAAGGAAAACTTTATAAGGTGTTTGGAAGCAGTTTTATGATTTATTGACCAACAAATGTATACTTAGTAGAATATTCAAGCCGAAAATTGAAAAAGTAAGTGAAAAATACAATAGTTAGGACCAAAGCATTGTCAAATGGGGTTCCACCCTTAAGAATCTCAATGGAAAGTCTCACCTTAATTTTCAAAACTTCACATGGAGGCGAAGGTGAGAATAAAAAGATTGAAGGGTGATTTATGTACGAATTTGCAAAACCGACTAAAACCAGTGAGTGTTAAACCCACGTTTTTTTTTTGTCAAAAATAAAATTTTTTATTTTTGCGAAATATTTTCCGCAAGCATTAAGCAAAACTTTATAAGGTGTTTGGAAGCGGTTTTATGATTTATTGAGCAACAAATGTATACTTAGTATAATATTTAAGCAGAGACTGAAAAAATAAGTGAAAAATACAATGGTGAGGTCTAAAACGTTGTCAAATGGGGTTCCCCCTGAAGAATCTCAACGGAAAGTCTTACCTTAATTTTCAAAGTTTCACGATGAGGCGAAGGTGAGAACAAATAGTTTGAACGATGATTTATGTACGAATTTATTAAACAGACTAAAAATCGTGAGTGAACCACCTGCATTTTTTTGGTAAAAAATGCAAATCTTTATTTTTGCATAATATTTTCTGCGAGCATTAAGGTAAACTTTATAAAGTGTTTGGAAGCGGTTTTATGATGTATTGACCAACAATTGTATACTTAGTGGATTATTTAAGCCAAAAAACTGAAGAAAAAAATGTGTGAAAAATACAATAGTGAGGACCAAAACATTCTCAAATGGGGTTCCACTCTCAAGAATCTCAATCGAAAGTGTCACCTTAATTTTCAAAACTTTACATTGAGGTGAAGGTGAAAATAAATTGGTTGACCGGTGATTTATGTACGAATTTGCAAAACCGACTCAAAGCCGTGAATGTTAACCCATGTTTTTTTGGTCAAAAATGAATTTTTTTATTTTTGCGATATATTTTCCGAGAGCATTAAGGAAAACTTTATAAGGGTGTTTGGAAGTGGTTTTATGATTTATTGACCAACAAATGGGGTTCCACCCTCAAGAATCTCAACGGAAAGTTTTACCTTAATTTTCAAAATTTCACGATGAGGCGAAGATGAGAACAAATAGTATGAATGATGATTTATGTACGAATTTGTAAAACCGACTACAAATCGTGAGACCCACATTTTTTTTGTCAAAATGCAAATTTTTATTTTTGCGAAATATTTTCCGTGAGCATTAAGGAAAACTTTATAAGGTGTTTGGAAGCAGTTTTATGATTTTTTGAGCAACAAATGTATACTTAATAGAATATTTAAGCCGAAAACTGAAAAAAAAGTGAAAAATACAATAGTGAGCAACAAAACATTGTCAAATGGGGTTCCACCCTTAAGAATCTCAACGGAAAGTTTGACCTTAATTTTCAAAATTTCACGATTAGGCGAAGGTGAAAACAAATAGATTGAACGATGATTTATGTACGAATTTGTAAAACAAAGTTAAAATCATGAGTGTTAACCCACGTTTTTTTGTCAAAAATGCAAATTTTTTATTTTTGTGAAATATTTTCCGTGAGCATTAATGAAAACTTTATAACACATTTTGAAGCGGTTTTTTTTTTTTTTTGAGCAATAAATGTCTATTTAGTAGAACACTTAACAACGAAAGCTAAAAAAATATGTGAAAAATGTAGTCATGAGGCCTAATGTAACAACCTGTCCATAATTTTACGATTTTATTAGTTTTAAATGTGTGATTTGACCAAAATGCCTTTAGAGAGGTGATTGTTGACTTTCGTTTACCATTATTTGATGATGTGTATGAGTTATTATTTTACGGTATTCCTATAGTACTCGACAGTACAAATGCATAGGCGCAAATAAAATCAAATTTGGAGCTACGATGTAAATTTTACGAAACTACAAAACAGAAGGGCATTTTAGTAAATTCATTATTCTAGATATTCCTCCTTATTATTTTATTAATTTCTTAAAGGACATATGTGTCTGTGGGACCCACCCACGTGGGTTTCCTCTCCTTCCCACTCTTCCTGACATCTCTCTCTCTTTTAAACTCTCAAACCCTTTCCTCTTCTATCTTTTTGAACACTATTTCTCTTTCACTTAAACTATATCTCTCTCCTCTTGGTAAAACTTCACTAAGCCACCACCACACCTTCGCCATTCCAGTGAATTTCAGACCACCAATTCATCTCTCTCTATCACTCGCCACTACCTTAATCATCTTTGTCACTCGTCCTGCACCTAGGTCCCTCAGTCCCTTTCATACTTTCATCTCGGCAAGCATAGTACGACCGTGAGGCAAAGATCACCACCATCAACGTCGCTATACTTGTTACCCTGATGAGATCTGCGAGTTTTTCAACCTAGAAACTATAACTTCCAACTATGAATATAACCCAGCCATTGAACCTACACTGTACAATGGTTGTATCACTATTCATTTCCTTCCCCAACTATGGTGAGCCTCAAGACCTTCACATCCTTCTTACTTCAAAGCCTTATATTGTTTTTAACCTTAAAATGAGATATGGGGGGGGGGGGGGTGATATAATGTAGAAAGCATCTCGGGGAGTTTTTCCCCTAGATCTTTCGGCGAATGATGCAGCCACTTTCAGGCCTTTTTTGGGCCAACGCCGGCCATGATTGGGCTTTCAATGGGTATAGTTTTGTTCCCTACATTCCTAGCTTTTATTTGGTTCTTAAATCATTGATTTTGGCTAAGAAATGAGCTCAAACGGAGCTTTGAAAGTTGGATTAAAACTTGCAAAATTGCAGGAACTTGCGAGGAAGGCCAGTAAAGTCGTACCCGCATGGGCGCTTGTGGACGCGTGTGGGTGGTCGGCTCGTGGAAAAACCCGAGGTCCCTCTTTAGGTTTCTCGATGTGCCGAATCCAAATCCGCCGTCTGTTTTTCGAAATTCGACCTTTTTAAAATAGTTTATTTATTAGCCGTACTTTGTACAAATATGCGAATTTACGTTATTACGTTATATATTTACGTAAATGGTTTCGTTTCTAGGTGAACCGCATCGAAATAATCTTCGTAGCCCGTGGGGTGGGTTCGACCCAACGACATGATTTGCAAGGGGAACTTTTCTTTTTAAATATTACATATTTATTTAGTTTCCATTTATATATTTGATAAAGAATTTTCCACATTACGCTTAGATTAAAATAACATTTAAAAGAATTAGTGTATTAACAAAATTTATGAAATTATGCTACGTTCTATGGGATGCACATGTATGCGTATTATTATTGATGCCTTAATTGAATTTACGGTCATGAATAGTATTGCATTGACTAGAATTATCAATTTACCATTATATGATTATAATTACGTTATCTGCTCATCGTGTGCTACACTAGTGTTTGTACTCGTCTAGGTTAGGGTCAGGCTTCACATGTATGTTCACATCGCATCGTACCCTCACTTTGGATCCATTGTAGGTGCCAGTCATGTCCTAGACTGCTATGGGCAATTAGGACTCGTATGTGACGCATATAGTGCCATTCTTCACATGATTGTAGTACTAAAGCGTAAATCATTATTACACCCAGTCCTATTCATGTCAGAATACATCTGTATGAACTCGTGTGTCAGCATATGTCGATGAGCACCCGATATTATATGTTTGTTCATTCAAGTTATGGTGATTACCGATGGTCATGCGTTTTATATGCTGAATATCGTGAATTGTTGCATTATGGTGATATTACTGTTTATGATAAACGTTTTCATAATATATGTAGTATATATATTTGGAAACTATACTTGTTTTACGACGAGGGATTATTACATTTTTGAAAAGGTTTTACAAACTTTATTTTTAGGCCCACTTATCCTTATTTTTCGCCCCTTCAGGTTTTAGTGGTTGAGCTTTCATGTCGATGAGGATTCTTGACAAATCTTGGTTAGGAGTTTACCTTCGATGGTAGAATTCTCGTTCTACTTAACTATACTTTACTTATGCTCTGACATCACATGTGAAATGGGTTCATTTCCGCTTACATGCGCACTCTTGCATTTAAGCACTTTTAGGTTTAAATCTATTTATATTTTCCACATCACAACACTATATGGCGTCATCACCTTTCTGGTTGTTGAATATTTCAAGAATATATATATATATATATATATATATATATATATATATATATATATATATATATATATATATATATATATTTATATATATGATTTGGTGCTGCATTGTGTAGCATGTGTGTGGTGCTGCAGTGAGCAACATGTGTACAGTCGGCAACCCTTTACCAAAGGTTGGGTTTCATTCAACCTTTGTATATTTTGTTGAATGGTTGCAACTTTTGATTAAAAGACATGATACTTACTCAAATTGTATGAGTAGAATTAAAAGATGTAATTAGTCAAATTTATTTTCTGAAAATTCTAAATAGAAGACATATCTTTTGGATCAACACTATTAAGAAGGGTTGTATATCTTCAACTAAAATGAAAGGACTCGATGAACGGGTGCTTTAATGCCTATAAATACCTATTGTGACATAATGTTTCACACACAATTGTAGAAATTTATTTCTACATTCCTTGCTCTCTACTCTCTCCATCACATTCCTATAGTTTCTTTCTAGTTATTTCTAAGCGAATATAATTCGGTTTTGTTAATCGAATATTCCATACTTTGTTGTATCCTGGAAGTGATTTACCAAAAACCCTTTAGCAAACTCATTTGAGTGGGTGCAAATAACACTTTAAGGAAACGATTCAAGTCGTACCTCAAAGTCATCATTCATATTATTCTCTAAATTTCTACATTTACTCTAACACTGGTATCGGCTAGCACAACTCAATTCAGAGTCCAGGTGGACATTCCGGGTTGGGGTGTGTCACCCAAAACATTGTTAAAATTGGGTTCCACCCTCAAGAATATCAATTAAATGTCTAACCTTAATTTTCAAAATTTCACGATGAAGCGAAGGTGAAAATGAATAGATTGGACAACGATTTATGTATGAATTTGCAAAACGGACTAAACACGTGAGTGTGAACCCACGTTTTATGTCAAAAATGCAAATTTTTTATTTTTGGAAAACATTTTCCATGAGCATAATGGAAAACTTTGTAAGGCATGTGGAAGTGGATTTACGATGTATTGAGCAACAAATGTATATCTAGTAGAATATTTAAGCTGAAAACTAAAAAAAGAAGTGAAAAATATAGTAGTGAGACCCAAAAATAGGGTTCTACCTTCAAGAATCTTAACGGAAATTCTTACCTTAATTTTCAAAACTTGACGGTGAGGCAAAGGTGAAAATAAATAGAGTGAACGATGATTTAAATACGATTGGGTGAGGATCGGTAACGTGGTACTGATCTTTCCCAATTCCATTTTATTTATTAATTTTATGCTTTGTTGTTTATTTCTTTGAGTTTTTTCTTCGTACATTGCTTTATCTGAGTAACCACTATTAAATTCAAATATCTTTAAAATCATTGATTACAAGTGTTTAAATATGTACGATAATAGATTTTCCATGAAAAAATATATTTTCAAGAATATGAGTTTGATAGTTTGTTGTTATGGTAAGAGAACTAAAACAAGGGTAATATGAGTTTGATAGTTTTAAAGATGTTGTAAGGAATTGAAATCGACCCCAAACCTGAGGGGGTAAAATGTAATTTACCCCTAAAACAAACATAAGCAAAAAATAAAAACTAAAAAAACTAAAAAGAAAAAAATTGAAAAGAGGGGTTTGGTATGAACCTAGCGATTCATCCCACGAAATGTTGCTACCAAGATAGCGACAGTTCCTGTGGACAATCGGTAGTGAAGTACTGATCGTATCCTTTTCTATTTCATTTATTTATTTGGAAGCAAGATTACGATTTATTGAGCAACAAATGTATATTTAGTAGACTATTTAAGTCAAAAACTAAAAAAATAAGTGAAAAATATTGTAGAGAGGCCCAAAACATTGTTAAAATGGCGTTCCACCCTCAAGAATATAACAAAAAGTATTACTATAATCTTCAAACTTCATGGTGAGGTGAAGGTGAAAAATTAACAACGATTTTTGTACGAAGTTGTAGAAAGTGAATTAAAACCCTTTTTTTGTCAAAATTGCAATATTTTTATTTTTGTCAAATATTTTCAATGACCATTGAGGAAAATTTTATAAGGCATTTGGAAGCGGATTTATGATTTATTGAGCAACAAATGTATATTTAGTAGAGTATTTAAGTCAAAAACTTAAAAAATAAGTGAAAAATATAGTTGTGAGGCCCAAAACATTGTTAAAATAAGGTTCCACCCTCAAAAATGTTAACAGAAAGTATTACTTTAATTTTCAAACATAATGGTGAGGCGAAGGTGAAAATAAATAGTTTGAACAACGATTTATGTACAAATTTGTAAAAACTGAGAAAAAATCGTGAATGTAATACCCATGTTTTTTTGTCAAAAAGGCAAATTTTTTATTTTCGCGAAACATTTTCCATGACCATTAAGTAAAATTTGTAAGGCATTTGAAAGCGGATTTACGATTTATTAAGCAACAAATGTATATTTAGTAGATTATTTGTGTCGAAAACTAAAAAAAATAAGTGAAACATATAGTTGTGAGGCCCACAACATTGTTAAAAATTGTCACATCCCCGCCTGGGGTGGATCTTCCGGGGCCCGCTCCACCACCGTAGCACGATATTGTCTGCTTTGGGCCCCGACCACGCCCTCACGGTTTTGTTTCTGGGAACTCAAACGAGAACTTCCCGATGGGTCACCCATCCTGGGAATGCTCTCGAGCGCTACTCGCTTAACTTCGGAGTTTCCATGGAACCCGAAGCCAGTGAGCTCCCAAAAAGCCTCGTGCTAGGTAGGAATGAGAACATACATATAAGGATCACTCCTCTGGGCGATGTGGGATGTCAGAATCCACCCCCCTTAGGGGCCCGACGTCCTCGTCGGCACACACGCGGCCAGGGTTAGGCTCTGATACCAATTGTCACATCCCGGCCCGGAGGGGACCACTTCCCGGGCCTGCTCCACCACCGTAGCACGATATTGTCCGCTTTGAGCCCCGACCACGCCCTCACGGTTTTGTTTCTGGGACCACACCCTCAAGAATATAACAAAAAGTATTAGTATAATCTTCAAACTTCATGGTGAGGTGAAGGTGAAAATTTAACAATGATTTATGTACGAAGTTGTAGAAACTGACTAAAAACCGTTTTTTTGTCAAAATTGCAATATTTTTATTTTCGCAAAATATTTTCAATGACCATTAAGGAAGATTTTATAAGGCATTTGGAAGCAGATTTACAATTTATTTGAGCGCCAAATGTATATTTAGTATTGTATTTATGTCGAAAACTAAAAAAGTAAGTGAAAATTATAGTAGTGAGGCCGAAAACATTGTTAAAATACGGTTCCACCCTCAGAATATTAACAGAAAGTATTAATTTAATTCTCCAATTTCACGGTGAGGTGAAGGTGAAAATAAATAGTTCAAACAACGATTTATATACAAATTTGTAAAAACAGACTAAAAACCGTTAACACCCACGAATTTGGCAGTGGATTTACGATTTATTGAGCAACAAATAGATATTTAGTAGACTATTTAAGGCAAAAACTAAAAAAATAAGTGAAAAATATAGTAGTGAGGCCTAAAACATCGTTAAAATTAGGTTCCTCCCTCCAGAATATTAACGGAAAGTATTACTTTATTTTTCATACTTCATAGTGGGGCGAAGGTGAAAATAAATAGTTTGAACGATGATGTAACATCCCACATCGCCCACGGGGAGTGATCCTTATATGTATATTCTCATCCCTACCTAGCATGAGGCCTTTTGGGAGCTCACTGGCTTCGGGTTCCGTAGGAACTCCGAAGTTAAGCGAGAAGAGGGCTAGAGCAATCCCATGATGGGTGACCCACTGAGAAGTTGCTCATGAGTTCCCAAAAACAAAACCGTGAGGGAATGGTAAGCCCAAAGCGGACAATATCGTCCTACGGTGGTGGAGCGGGCCCGGGAAGTGGTTCCCCTCGGGCCGGGATGTGACAGACGATTTATGTACGAATTTGTAAAAATCGACTAAAAACTATGAATGTTAACCCACGTTTTTTTGTCAAAAATGCAAATTTTTTATTTTCTCAAAATATTTTCTATGAGCATTAAGCAAAATTTATAAGGCATTTGGAAGTGGTTTTACGACTTATTGAGCAACAATTGTATATTTAGTAGACTATTTAAATCGAAAACAAAAAAAAAATGAGTGAAAAATATAGTAGTAAGGCCCAAAACATTGTTAAAATGGGGTTCCACCATCAAGAATTTAACAAAAAGTATTACTATAATTTTCAAATTTCACGGTAAGGCGAAGGTGAAAATAAATAGTTTTAAGGACAATTTATGTACGAATTTGTAGAAACTAACTAAAAACCATGAGTATTAGCCCATGTTTTTTTGTCAAAAGTGCAAATTTTTTTTTTTTTGCGAAATATTTTCTGTGAACATTAAGGAAAATTTTATAAGGCATTTGGAAGCGGATTTACGATTTATTGAGCAACAAATGTATATTTAGTAGACTATTTACGCCGAAAACTAAAAAAATAAGTGAAAAATATAGTAGTGGGCCCAAAATATTTTTAAAATGGGGTTCCACCCTCAACAATATTAACAGAAAGTATTACTTTAATTTTCAAACATCACAGTGAGGCGAAGGTGAAAATAAAAAGTTTGAACGATGATTTATGTACGAATTTGTAAAAACTGACAAAAAAGCATGAGTGTTAACCCACTTTTTTTTGTCAAAAATGCAAATTTTTTATTTTCGCAAAATATTTTCCATGAGCATTAAGAAAAATTATGATAAGGCATTTAGAAGCGGATTTACAATTTATTGTGCATATTTAGCATACTATTTAAGTCAAAAACTAAAAAAATCAGTGAAAAGTGTAGTAGAGAGGCCCAAAACATTATTAAATTGGGCTCCACCCTCAAGAATATAACAAAAAGTATTACTATAACAATAAGTTTGAACGACGATTTATGTACGAATTTGTAAAAACCGACAAAAAACTGTGAGTGTTAACCTTTTTTTTTATGCAAATATTATATTTTTGTGAAACATTTTTCATGAGCATTAAGGAAAATTTGTAAGGCATCCAGAAGTGGACTTAAAATTTTTTTAGCAATAAATGTATATTTAGTAGACTATTTAAGTCAAAAGCCCAAAATATTGTTAAAATTGGGTTGCACCCTCAAGAATATAACGGAAAGTATTACTATAAATTTCAAACATCACGGTGAGGCGAAGTTGAAAAGAAATAGTTTGAATGACAATTTATGTACGAATTTGTAAAAACTGACTAAAAACTGTGAGTGTTAACCCATGTTTTTTTGGTCAAAAATGAAAATTTTATTTTTGTGAAATATTTTCCGTGAGTTTTAAGGAAAACTATATAAGATGTTTGGAAGCGGGTTTATGATTTATTGACCAACAAATGTATATTTAGTGGAATATTTAAGCCAAAAACAAAAAGAAGTAAGTGAAAAATACTATAGTGAGGACCAAAACATTGTCAAATGGGCTTCCACCCTCAAGAATCTCAATGGAAAGTCTCACCTTAATTTTCAAAACTTCACATTGAGGCAAAGGTGAAAATAAATTAATTGAATGGTGATTTATGTACGAATTTGCAAAACCAACTAAAAGTCGTGAGTGTTAACCCTTGTTTTTTTGGTCAAAAATGAAAATTTTTATTTTTGTGAAATATTTTCCTCGAGCATTAAGGAAAACTTTATAAGGTGTTTGGAAGCAGTTTTGTGATTTATTGAGCAACATATGTATACTTAGTAGAATATTTAAGCCGAAAACTAAAAAATAAGTGAAAAATAGAATTGTGAGGACCAAAACATTGTCAAACGGGGTTGCACCCTCAAGAATCTCAACGAAAAGTCTTACCTTAATTTTAAAAATTTCACGGTGAGGCGATGGTGAAAAAAAATAAATTGAACAAATGATTTATGTACGAATTTGTAAAATTGACTAAAAATCGTGAGTGTTAACCCACGTTTTTTTGGTCAAAAATGCAAATTTTTATTTCTGCAAAATATTTTCCGCGAGCATTAAGGAAAACTTTATAAGGTGTTTGGAAGTGGTTGTATGATTTATTGAGCAACAAATGTATACTCAGTAGAATATTTAAGCTGCAAACTGAAGAAAAAAAATATGTGAAAAATACAATAATGTGGACCAAAACATTGTCAAATGGGGTTCCACCCTCAAGAATCTCAATGGAAAGTCTCACCTTAATTTTCAAAACTCCACATTGAGGTGAAGCTAAAAATAAATAGATTGAACGGTGATTTATATACAAATTTGCAAAACCGACTAAAAGCAGTGAATGTTAATCTATGTTTTTTTGGTCAAAAATGAAAATTTTTATTTTTGCAAAATATTTTATGCGGGCATTATGGAAAACTTTATAAGGTGTTTGGAAGCAGTTTTGATGATTTATTGAGCAACAAATGTATACTTAGTAGAACATTTAAGTCGAAAACTGAAAAAATAAGTGAAAAATACAATAGTGAGAACCAAAACATTGTCAATTGGGGTTCCACCCTCAAGAATCTCAATGGAAAGTCTCACCTTAATTTTCAAAACTCCACATTGAGGTGAAACTAAAAATAAATAGATTGAACGGTGATTTATATACAAATTTGCAAAACCGACTAAAAGCAGTGAATGTTAACCTATGTTTTTTTGGTCAAACATGAAAATTTTTATTTTTGCAAAATATTTTATGCGGGCATTATGGAAAAATTTATAAGGTGTTTGGAAGCAATTTTGATGATTTATTGAGCAACAAATGTATACTTAGTAGAATATTTAAGCCGAAAACTGAAAAAATAAGTGAAAAATACAATAGTGAGGACCAAAACATTGTCAATTGGGGTTCCACCCTCAAGAATCTCAACGAAAAGTCTTACCTTAATTTTCAAAATTTCATGGTGAGGCGAATATGAAAGCAAATAGATTGAATGATGATTTATGTACGAATTTGTAAAACAACTAAAAATCGTGAGTGTTGAACCATGTTTTTTTTTTTTTTTGTCAAAAATGCAAATTTTTATTTTTGCGAAATACTTTCTGCGAGCATTAAGGAAAACTTTATAACTTGTTTGGAAGTAGTTTTATGATTTATTGTGCAACAAATGTATACTTAGTAGAATATTTAAGCCGAAAACTAAAAAAATAAGTGAAAAATACAATAGTGAAGACCAAAACATTGTCAAATGGATTGCACCGTCAAGAATCTCAACGGAAAGTCTTACCTTAATTTTCAAAATTTCATGGTCAGGCGAAGGTGAAAACATATAGATTGAACGATGATTTATCTGCGAATTTATAAAACTGACTAAAAATCGTGAGTGTTAACCCACGTTTTTTTGTTCAAAAATGAAATTTTTTATTTTTGTAAATATTTTCCACGAGCATTAAGGAAAACTTTATAAGGTGTTTGGAAGTGGTTTTATGATTTATTGAGCAACAAATGTATATTTAGTAGAATATTTAAGCCAAAAACTGGAAAAAAAAATGTAAACAATAATGTGGACCAAAACATTGTCAAATGGGGTTCCACCCTCAAGAATCTCAATTGAAAGTCTCACCTTAATTTTCAAAACTTCACATTGAGGTGAAGCTGAAAATAAATAGATTGAACGGTGATTTATATGCAAATTTGCAAAACTGACTAAAAGTCGTGAGTAGGGCTGGATCGGTATGGGATCTCATCCCGAAAATGGAGTCTCGAAACCCAAACCGATCCTTTTTGGGTTGAAAATCCAAATCGTGATCCCAAACCAAAATGTCGGTATTCCCAAATTTTGGGATTCTCGAAATATTTTCAAGATTTCGGTATGGTTTGGGTTTTCAATTCAATAAAAATTTGCCTTCTTGTTAATGGAAGAAGTTGATAAATTCAATTTCAACCTACAAATCGAGCATGCAAAGCAGAAAAGAAATCGAACAGGCAAAGCAGAAATCGACCATGGAAATCCATAAATCCAAATCAACCAAATCCACATAAAATTATTCCAGAAATCCCCAGAAAATTAATCAAGAAATCCAATTCCAAATCCAAACAATCAAAAGCTCTAAATCGTAAATCCCTAATTTATAAATCCTTATTCGAACCCTAATTCAGAGAAAGCTTCAGAGAGGATAGAGAAAGAGATGGGTTGAGCTTCGAAGATTTGAGAGAGCTTTCGACAGTAGCTCCTTACTCTCTCTGCTTCTCAACACGAAGAGTGCTGCTTTCTGCCTCAAGAGTCAAAACCAAACTTAAGAGCTTTCGGCAATAGCTCCTTCCTCTCTCTTCCTCCCCCTGCTTCTCAACACAAAGAGTGTCATTCTCTGCCCCAAGAGTGCTGCTCTCTACGCCTTTTGTTAGTGGGAGCCAAAAGGCTCCTACTTTTGAGTTGGGAAGTGGGAACCGAAAGCCAAAGCCAATTTTGTGCCTTTCCTTTTTTTTTTTTAATATTATTTTTGTGCCTTCTGTTAGTGGAAGCCAAAAGGCTCATGCTTTTGAGTTAGGACGTGAGAACCGAAAGCTAAAGAAACAAGACATTTCGGGATTTCGGGAATACCGAACAAATGGGATTTGGAAACCAATCCCATACCGATTACTTTGGTATTTTTCGGGACGGGATTACCGAACTTCGAGATAGTTTTAGTTTGGGATTTTTTGGTTTGGGTTCAGGATTTATTCGGTTTGGTTTGGGATTTTTGGGATTTTTTTCCAGCCCTAGCCGTGAGTGTTAACCCATATTTTTTTGGTCAAAAATGAAATTTTTTATTTTTGACAAATATTTTCCATGGGCATTAAGGAAAACTTTATAAGGTGTTTGGAAGCGGTTTTATGATTTATTGAGTAATAAATGTATACTTAGTAGAATATTTAAACCGAAAACTGAAAAAATAAGTGAAAAATACAATAGTAAGGACCAAGACATTGTCAAATGGGGTTCCACCCTCAACAATCTCAATGGAAAGTCTCGCCTTCATTTTCAAAAATTCACATTGAGGCGAAGGTGAAAATAAATAGCTTGATTGGTGATTTATGTACGAATTTGCAAAACTGATTGAAAATTGTGAGTGTTAACCCACATTTTTATGGTAAAAAATGCAAATTTTTATTTTTGTGAAATATTTTCCACGAACATTAAAGAAAACTTTATAAACTATTTGGAAGCAGATTTACGATGTATTGAGCAAAAAATGTATATTTAGTAGAATATTTAAGCCAAAAACTAAAAAAATAAGTGAACCGTATAGTGGTGAGGCCCATAACATTGTCAAATGTGGTTCTACACTCAAGAATCTCAACGAAAAGTCTCACCTTGATTTTCAAAACTTCATAGTGAGGCAAAGATGAAAATAAATATATTGAACGGTGATTTATATACGAATTTGCAAAACCGATTGAAAAGCGTGAATGTTAACCCATGTTTTTTTGTGAAAATACAAAATTTTTATTTTCGCGAAATATTTTCCGTGAGCATTAAGGAGAACTTTATAAGGTGTTTGGAAGCATTTTTATGATTTATTTAGCAACAAATGTACACCTAGTAGAATATTTAAGCTGAAAACTAAAAAAATAAGTGAAAAATACAATAGCGAGGACCAAAACATAGTCAAATGGGGTTCCACCCTCAAGAATCTCAATGGAAAATCTTACCTTAATTTTTCAAAATTTTAGGGTGAGGCGAAGGTGAAAATAAATAGACTGAACAATGATTTATGTACAAATTTGCAAAGCTGACCAAAAATCGTAAGTGTTAACCTACGTTTTTTTTTTTTTATCAAAAATGAAATTTTTTATTTTTGCGATATATTTTTTACGAGCATTAAGGAAAACTTTATAGAGTATTTAGAAGCAGATTTACAATTTATTGAGCAAAAAATGTATATTTAGTAGAACATTTAAGCCAAAAACTAAAAACATAAGTAAAAAATATAGTAGTGAGGCTCAGAACATTGTCAATTGGGGTTCTACACTCAAGAATCTCAACGGAAAGTCTCACCTTAATTTTAAAAAAATTCAAAGTGAGGCCAAGGTGAAAATAAATAGATTGAACAGTGATTTATGTTGAATTTGCAAAACTGACTGAAAACCTTAACATCCATGTTTTTTTGGGAAAAATGCAAATTTTTTATTTTCGCAAAATATTTTATGGGAGCATTAAGGAGAACTTTATAAGGTGTTAGGAAAGGGTTTTATGATTTATTGAGCAACAAATGTATACTTATTAGAATTTGTAAGAAGTTTTATGATTTATTGAGGAACAAATGTAAATTTAGTAGAATATTTAAGCCGAAAACTAAAAAAATAAGTGAAAAATACAATAGTGAGAACCAAAACATTGTCAAATGGGGTTCCACCCTCAAGAATCTTAACGGAAAGTCTTACCTTAATTTTCAAAATTTCACGGTGAGGCAAAATTAAAAATAAAATAGACAAAATAAATAGGAGTAAAAAAATAAGGGAAAAATACAATAGAATATTTATGCCGAAGCTAAAAATAAATAGACAAAAATAGTAGTGTGATCCAAATATAGCCAAAATGGGACCCCCATCTACAAAAATATTAATAAAAAGTCTTACATGAATTTTGAAAACCTCACGTTGCGGTGAAGGTGAAAGTAAATAAATTTTGCAATGATTTTTGTACAAATTTATAAAATTGCCTAGAAACAATGATGCTTAGCCTACGTTTTTTTTTTTTTGAGAAAAATGAATTTTTTTTTAAAAATAATTTGCCTAATATTTTCCGTCAAGATTAAGAGTAACATTATGAGGCAACTAAAAGCGATTTTACCATTTTTTTTAGTACATCAACATTTTTACACTAAGGGGGGGAGTTCGGCTAACCACACAATGGGCAGCCTAATTTGGTATCGAATTCGCCATCAACGAGATTCGAACCTAAGACCTCTCACTTCCAAGTGAAGAGGAATACCACCAGACCGTAGTACTGAGTGGCGAAAACGATTTTACCATTTATTGAGCCACAAATGTATTTTAAAAAGAATATTTAAGTCGAAAACATAAATGAACAAAAATTGAAGTGAGCCCTAAACATTGCCAAAACGGGGCTCTATCTACAAGAATATCAACAAAAAGTCTTATATGAGTTTTGAAAACCTCAAGTTGAGGTGAAGATGAAAGCAAATAAAGTTTATGATTTTTGTATAAATATGCATCGCCAAGAAACCGTGATGGTTAATGACACCGTTTCTAACTACAATCTCTCATTTATATATTAATGACTATAGACATGAGAGCCTAACTCCCTCTTTTGAATGGTCAACGCCTTTGATCTTTATTCTTGCATGTCATTATGTCAATTGATTACGACAGTGTGTTCGATTGTCGTTCCTACAAGTTATAGCAGTTTCGATTTTGTTTTGATTCAATCCAGCCATTAAATTCCCAACAAAAAAAAAAAATATTATGCTGGTGAGGCCCTTGCCTTTAATGGCTTAGTAAAGAGTGGCACATGCTCATTACAACGTTGTTGTTTTGTTGTTTGAGATGATTAGGAGGAGTTGCAGCATTTTTCAAAGACCCAGCAAGAACAACACCCTTTCCATTTCAAACCATCTTCTCAACCAAAAGACCTTCCTCCTCATCTTCTTCTCCACTGCAACGCCCTCTGTAAATTTGTATAGCAGCCAGGACGACCCAGCAAAAGTAACAGCAACCCAGTTGTCAAATTGCACCACCTTACGAGAACTGAATCAAATTTACGCACATGTTATCAGAACCCACATGCTACGCTTCTACCCGGCCCCATTTCACTGGAACAATATTATACGATCCTACGCTCGACGAGATGCTCCCACCAAGGCTCTCTTTGTCTACGTTGCCATGTCTCGTGCCGGCGTTTTGCCTGATTGCTACACCCTCCCCATTGTTCTAAAAGCCCTCTGTGAGCTATTTGCTGTCCATATCGGCAGGCAGCTTCATTCCCTTGCCATCAGGCTCGGCCTCGACACCAACGAGTTCTGCGAGAGTGGGTTTATAAATTTATATTCCAAGGCAGGAGAATTTGAAAATGCACGCAACCTGTTCGACCAAAACCCTGACAGAAAGTTGGGTTCTTGGAATGCCATCATCGGAGGCCTTTCCCAAGGCGGCCGTGCCAAGGAGGCCATCGACACCTTCATCCAGCTCAGGAAGTGTGGATTCTTGCCTGATGATGTGACCATGGTGAGTGTCACTTCTTCTTGCGGAATTTTGAGTGACTTAGGCTTGGCTTTTCAGTTACATAAATGCGTTTACCAAGCAGCAAAAAACGTCGATAAATTGAAATTGAATACCTCCTTGATGATGTTGAATTCGCTTATAGACATGTATGGGAAATGCGGGAGAATGGACTTGGCTTACAGGGTGTTTTCAAGGATGGAGCAACCGAATGTTTCATCATGGACGTCTATGATCGTGGGTTATGCAATGCACGGGCATGTGAATGAAGCGCTTGAATGCTTTCGGTGCATGAGAGAGGCAGGAGTGAGACCAAATCATGTGACCTTTGTTGGGGTACTCAGTGCATGTGTTCATGGCGGGAATGTGCGAGACGGAAGATTTTACTTCGACATGATGAAAAATACATATGGGATAAAGTCCCACTTGCAACATTACGGATGCATGGTGGATCTTCTTGGCAGAGTGGGATTGCTTGAGGAAGCGAGAAAGATGGTTGAGGAGGAGATGCCAGTGAAGGCAAACTCGGTTGTCTGGGGGTGCCTGATGGGTGCCTGTGAGAAACATGGGAATGTGAAGATGGGGGAGTGGGTGGCTGAGCATTTGCAAGAATTAGAGCCTTGGAATGATGGGGCATACGTAGTTTTGTCTAATATATATGCCAGTAGAGGTTTATGGAAAGAGGTCGAGCGGGTACGATTGATTATGCATCGGAGAAAACTCGCCAAGGTTCCCGGTTATAGCATGTCAACAAGTGCAGATTGAGCGACATTCATGTATCACAAATGTGCCTGGAATTTAACAAGAATGAGCTAATAAAACAGTTGACATTATTTCTGTGGTAAATGCAATTTTTTTATGCATGTTTTATTCTGACATCCAAAGAAAGAAATTCTGTACAAATCAAATGTCCTAATTGACATAGCTGCTACAATATCTTCAACAATTCTATGAACTTTTATGCTCTAATGAACACGAACTTTTGTACAATCTACGCAATCAAGCTGTAATGTTGGTGCGGAAGAAATATCAAGGCTGTGATCTATTCTTCTTGGTCTTGACTATTTCCAGAAAGCTAACAGCTACCTCCTTATAGATACGAAGGATACCGAGTTAATATTTGACTTCCGTATCCATTGACCACGACTCATGCCAGCTGAAACAGTTTCCATATGACGGACTATGGCCCTTCCAGCGTTATTGTCCACTTCTTAACCGTTGAGCATAAGCGTTTCATGTCAACAGATTTCTTCAGTCACTAATTTCAAGTCGTAAACAACTGACAAGCTATTTCCCACACTCGAGCAAAGGACTGGGAAAACGAGTCTCAACCCAACATCTGGTTGCTGCTACCATGCAACCTCTTAATGTTTGTTCGCCACTGGTCTAGAAGAAATGTATTTTGCTTTTCTCCCAAATTCGATTCTTGGTACACCTGAGCTATGCATAAATAAGCATACAATTACTTAGGATCGTTCTATCCCTCTGATTTATCATCTGCCGCATAGCATCCCAAAACTAAATCAGTTCTGGAATATTTACGAGGCCTTTAGCTTGGATCCAACTTCTAGGTTCTCTAGAAATGAAATACCCAAATTACTCATGGAATGCAAAACATTTTCAGCTTCAAGTTCCTTTCCCACAGATTTATAACAATGCACTGCTGCGCTCAAAATAAACCTGTCTGCCTCTCCAGACTTACTGATCTGTTCAAAAAGCTTGATCCCTTCTTCTAAATGTCCATAGTCCATGTAACCTCTCAGCATAGTCTGATAACATGCCACGTCAGGGTTCAAACCAGCTCCATGTAGTTCTCCATAAATTCTTTCTGCTTCACCTATCAAACCCATTTTGGCAAAAGCGGAGAGTAAAAGGTTAAAATGCGCACAGGAGGGATGGACACCGTTTTCATGCATAGAGTTAATGGTTTCCTCTGCTTCTGAGTATTTCAGACTCTCTGTGTAAGCTCGAATTAGGGACAGGTAGGTAAAGGAGTCGGGTAAGCAACCATCTTGCTGCATGGCTTTGAATAATTCCTCTGCTTCTTGATAAAGGCCCCCAGCAGCATATACATTGATCATTATATTATAACTGACCTGATTTTCACGTAAAAGACAAGACATTACACTCAGATAGCAGCTTTACACTTCCAAATAATCGTGAACGTCAATTCATAAGAAATGTAATATTTTTCAACCACCAGGTTGCTTGGGATAAGCCATCCTGTTGCACCAAGATGTACCCTCTTGATTTATTAATGAGTAATTACTAATTAGTCAAAATAAATCTTTATTTATCCCTTTTTAAGTTTTAAATAATCTCAATTCTGCATACCATCCCAGGTTGTATCCCTTCTTCCCGCATTTTGCTGAATAGCATGGATGCTTCATGCCTTTTTCCTACAAAACAAACACATTGAAGCTATGAAGAATTACAATTTACAGACAACAAAGAAATTTGATAGCTGAAGAGTCTACGAGATATTCACTAGAAAAAGGAATGGGAACTTACCTGCTATGTATAGTTATAAAAGGTTAATTCCATTGACTGGTGAAAACGGCATTTAGGATTATATAATATTCCATCTTACTTAGCACCAATGAATTATATAAACTGTCAAGAGTGCCCACTTATAAGTGAAATGCTTCATAAATTCATGGAAGGTCTTTGTTACCATGAACTAAGCCAATAGAAATACTGTGGAACACCATTCAAATTTTTGTGACAATATCTAGAATTGTTTACATGGAGGGGGATTTAGAATAATACCAGCTTTCCCATAGTAGCTAACCAGATTCATATATGCCTTCTCATCCAAAGACAAACCCGAGTTGCGAGCCGTAGTGAGCATCTCTACAGCCTTTTCCAGCTTTCGACCTCGACCGTAAACACTGCACCCATAGTTCGCCAATATGAGCAGCTTTCAATATATCATTTTTACTAATCGCACAACAGAAAAAAGTATACAAAGCTATTACCTGATCATGGTGCTATATGTCCGAAGTGATGGAGCAACCCCCTCAGAAAGCATGCGCTCATAGATACTGGATGCAAAATGCAACCTACCTGCATCATGAAAATTACCAAGTTAATGCAAGCTTTCTTCTACTCAAGCATTTTTACTGAATAACTGAAGCAGCCCATATCAACCTGCTTCCAGCATAGCCTTAATAAAAGTATTGTATGCCACAGTATCAAGCTCCAAGTGGTGCTCAAGGCTTTCCCGGATGACATTCTCTGCTTCTCTATGTTTCCCTGGAGATGAGTTTTATTATGATTAAAATTGGTGCAAGGAAAAGTTATGTAGTAAATTAACAGCAATGATGGGCATGATGGTTTTATGCAGCTACGATGTGGTGTCATATTCGATTCTGAATAACACAATGATATTAGGGAAGCTGAAAAGCCTATTTATGCTATTTCTTATAAGATGGTCGAAATGATAAATGATGTATAAACTCGGTTGCTCTATCATCTGATAATCTATAATCTTTTGCTAGGCTAACAAAGCCTTCCAAATTCGTACCACTGTTAGTCAAAGCATTGACAACTATGCTGATGGCAACAGCATCCAGATCATGTCCTTCCTCTGTAAGTTGTCTGTAAAGTGCGTATACCTCCTGTGGTTTACCACACTTGGCATATGCATCAAGCATTGAGTTACATAGTAATTTTTTTGCTGAAGGAGAATCTGCAAATGCTGTAAATATTTCCAGGGCCTTTGTCAGCTTGCGTTTCTTTCCATATAAACTAATCAAAGAAGCAACTGTGGCATCATCCACCCTGCAGCCAAGCTTGGCCAATTGATCGATATGAGTTTCTGCTTTAAATGCATCACCTGCATGGAAATTGATGTCAAACTTCTTTAGAGGCATAAAAACTTACTCAGAGGTGACTTGCATCATAAGTGTAATGTTTTACTGAAAAAATTGGTAAGATTGAAGTTGCTTGCCTTCTCTAATAATGTTCTTAATGAGCTGACTAGCTATTGATAAGCCAACAGAAGTCACAGGCAATGATGCTAGAACTTTTTCTGTCTTACTGATATCGCCATCTGTCAGATAGAGACCGAGCACCAGCCCCAGGGCCACAGTGTCAGGCTGGTCAAAAGTCACAAATTTGCCTTCCTTGTGTTCACACATAATACTAGAAATTGTTTGGACGAATCTACTATCCTGGCATAATCCGCTTGTACCCAGTTCTTCTACAAACCGTTCAGCATCTCTAAGCATTCCCTCCTTGCAATATACTCTCACAACTGTCCTGCAAAGCTCCTCGTCAAAATCTACTCGGTCTCTTCTTATCTGAGTAATAAAATCCTTAGCCTTTTCCAATAAGTCCAGTTTTATATACAAATTGAGCATATCATTACAAGAGCCTGCATCAGGGAGTCCAGTCTTGGATAGAGCCTGAAATGTTACTTCAGCAGAACTCAGATCCTCCTTCATAACATAACACTGCAGTAAGACAATATAAGCAAATCTTGAGAGCCAAATGTTTTTTCTAGACTTCATTAGTTCCATAACTTCTAAAGCTTTGTCGCAATTCCCTGAATTGAGATGGACTTGTGTCATTGCCAAATATGTTTTCTGGTCACCAAGTAAACCCAGCTGCTCCATCTCTTCAAAAGCTTTCTGAGCATCCTCGTAAAGACCAAGTTTTCCATATATTCTAATGAGCAAACCATAGATCACTTCATCCGCCGCAATTTTCTTCCTTTCCATTTCTGAAAAGAGAGAAAGGGCTTTGGAGTAATCCTCCTTCTTGTAATACAACGTCAGAAGTGAAGCACAAGTGTAGTTGCTCGGAACTATTCCTAGAGACCTCATGTCTTCATATAGTCTAAGAGCTTCATCGAATTTGCCATGTTTGGTGCTTAAACTGATGAGCAAACTATAAGTTGCCTCCTCAGGAACGATTCCAGCATTCTTCAACTCAATGAAATTCTTAAGAGCCTCCTCGTGGAGGCCTTCTTTGACGAGGGAGCCAATTACTACCGTATAAGTAAATTTATTAGGTACCACTTCAATGTCCACCATCTGCCTCCACATTTCTATGACCATTCCGTGGAGTGATTTCTTCTGCAAGGAGGACAACATAAAATTATAAACAGCAACAGAAAGTAGAATCCCCCTTTCTTGCACGGCTGAATAAAACGCCAGCATAGCCTTGTGACGCCCCCATCTGGCGTATGTACAGAGCATGGTACCGCAAGCAACTTCATCCGGTTCACACCCAGATTCGAGCATCTCCAAGAAGGTTTGCTCAGCCAGCTTGATCTTCCCGACTTGGCCATATGCCCGCAATACTAATGTGTAGACAATAACACTTGGGCGGTAGCTTAACTGTTGAAGCACAAGGTTGTGTATCATTACACATACACACACAGAAATGTACTACTAATCCCACCACAAAACAAAAACCCACATGAAAAACACGACGAAATTTCAGAGTCTTAAGAGTATTTACCAAGAAAAGCACAGTATTTTCTTTTCCTTTTCGGAGTTAAAAAAACAAATGAAATTGAAAAATTGAAAAAACGAAAAACATAGTGGCAGCTGAATTAAATGAAATGGAAATGGCTGAGAAAAAGGCAGGAAATTACCTGCAATTTCATCCAAGAGAACAAGTCCCTGACTTGCCTCCAGCTCTTCTGCTCCTTGAGCACCACACACATTTCTCTGAAGCTGAGCTTCCCGACGAAGGAGGCCATGACGGCGCGCATGTCGTACTTCCCCTCGGACTTCTCGGACAGCGCTCTGACGTGCTTAATGGCGGCGACGACATGGCGGCCGTAGAGGTGGCCGTTCCTGTCGTCGTGCAAGTAGCTGACCATCTGCTCGGGGGTCCGCTTAATCCACTTGGGGGTTTGGGCCTGTGGTCCCTGGTTCCGGCGGAGGGCGCTGAGGTAGTTGGCCTTGGCCTTGATGATGCGGCGGGCGTTGTCGTCGGAGAGGGGCTTTTTGGGGTTCTTGGACCTGGGTTTGGGGCGGTCGGGGTTGTTGCCGTCGCTGAGAGACCAGGGGTCCGGGCTCACCGAGGACTGTACTACGATGTTGGTGAAGGTGGTTTTAGGTTTCGTGGAGGTCGAGGGAATTTTGAAGGCGGTGGTGTTGGATTGGGAACAATGGGAGGACAGCAGTGGACAGGTGCACAACAAGGAAGAGGAGTACGTTGTCAGCGACTCCATTTCCTTTTCCGCGGGAAAAGACGCCACCACAAAAACCACCGCCGCGACTCTACTCTACAGACACTAGAGGGTCGAGTAGAGAGGATAACAATGGTAATATCAGTTAATTCATTAAAAAAATGAAATTGGACCATTCGTCCTAAATTAAGACCAATCTTGAAGATTTTTTTTTTTTTTTTTTTTTTTAAGTACAACGATATATTTTATACTAGATGAAGGAGGAAGTTCGGTTATGACACATAATAGGTAATCTAATTTAGTATTGAATTCAACATTCACGAGATTCTAACATAAGATTTCTCACTTACGAGTGAAGAGAAATACACTAGTTGCTGTTAGAGTTTTGGTTTTTGAATTAAAAGTCCGACTGTCATGCACTTAATTGTTAAAACTATAATAGAATTGGCTCAAAACTACAATTAATCAAAGTTGGATTGAAATTCAACCTAGTAACTTACTCGGAAGTGAAATGAAATTATATTTATTTCTGATTTCAAATGTGCGTGCGTTAATTTTCCCAATTCATTCTCTCTCTCTCTCTCTCACGATATTTCGAATTTTCCTGATTCATTATCTGATGCCCTTGAGGTTCACGATTCATGACTTCGCACATCCCATCCCATGTAAGTAGAGGCGTGTGACACAGAACGTTCATGTCGCACATATTATCTGGACACCACCATATCATGAATGAAACCAAGCATTCGAACGCTGAAAGACAGACGATGAACAATAACTTGCGAAAATGTAAGACGCCGTACAGAAGAAACTGTCGAATTAATCCTATCATTCTATTCTTGTAGGTGAACAATTCTCTTCAGACTACGTAAACAGTCCACTTTGAATTCTACTACGACGGAACGGAGGCCTAAAAACAGTAAAACTAGCAAAAGAATGGGATAACAATTACAATAGCACATATTGGACATGCAAATCATTTGCCACGGCCAACATCCTCCCGAGTATATCAAACCAACCAAGACTCATCTGCTTCTTTGTAACCTAAACTACATCCAACTTATGGCAATATCTACCGACGACAATCATGAGGGTGCGGGATGACCTATTCACTTCCGGCAAACTACTCTCCACAATATACACATATGCTTACACTATTGTCCATGGTGCTCATGCTTGACACGTGATTTCAGTATTCCGGGACGGGGCGGTGACATGGGCGGTGCTCTAACTGGTGTGTTCATTGAAGCAAGAGGGATCTGTGGCTGATACATGCCTGACATGCTACAACCTTCGCCTCCATCTACCGTCAAATTTTGTGTCGCATCATCACTCTGCTGCCTATTACAAAAATTCATTGCCTTCAAAACATAATTATCATCATGGAGCTCAAATGGGGTGCTGCAAAAACAAGACGATATACAATCAAAACATTAAAAAAATGATGACTGCAAAACTTTAACGATTGAAAAAACTTTTTCTTGAGCTATTACACAGAGACAGAGTTGACCCATTAACAGCGCTTCGGGCTCAAGTGCCATACTACTTGCGTCAACTATCTCTACTTGTGTCCTCAGCGGACAATCATGTATACATGTTACTACCAACTATCACGTCGCTCTGTTTGCAACAATATAAGAATGAAAGTTACCTATTGAAGTCAAAATGCACCAGCTGCATATCTTCTGATATTTCCACCTCAACAGTTGCATGAGGGCGAGTCTAGGGATAAAAGAAATAGATAAATAATAAGTACAAGGCATGATAAAGCAACTCAGACTATAGGTAAAACTCAAACGCCAAACGATAATATAAGGCACTTCTGATCTCTCCAGGTAAAAGTTAAAAGAAAAATACTAATACACCTGCTAAAGCATCTAGGAAAAGAAGGGTACAATCAGTGACCAAATTATTAGTGTGACAACAGAAGTAATCAAGAATTAGATAACAACAAACTTGCAAAAAAGGATTCTGACAGCAAATTAGTCAAGTAAAGCTAATCATGTGCTTGTTCTTATTTAGAACGGGATTGAAGAGTTATAGTTGGTATAAAATATGGTATATCTTGTATCAAGCAGAAGGTTACGTGTCACATATCCCAAACCAACCAACCAAATCATACCAACCCATCAAATACAAACCATTTTGTTTTCGTGCACCATACCTCAAAAAAGCACTACTTTCTAAACTATCGCTCAAAATATGTAGTCATGAAACAAGGGAAACCTTGAGAAGAAAACTTGCCTGCACAAGAATGAAAGGTAAAGCCACGCCTCCACTGGGCGCATCTCCAGTGTGGTATAATTCCTCATTCCGTTGTATCAGATTTTGAAGACCTACGTACTGATAAAAGAGATAAGAAGTAAGTGTGTGCAGACACTGATCTACATGGTTCAGCGCATCCTATCATTCAGACATGTTTTCACAGAACATTAGTAATTATAGTCGTCAAATCAAGCACATACAAAAACCTCAACTGAGCCAAAGTCATGAAGCATGAAATAATAGACAATAGCTATTCATTACTTGTTCCTCCAGCTCTTGCAGATATGCAGCTTTCTTTTCGATCCTATTCCTCAATCCCATGCGCTCGGTCTACATTTAATACAGGTATAAGTAGTTTTATAATCTCAAACTTGGTCTACAACGGTCAAAAGACAATAAACCACTTAATATACAAGAGACCAAATATAGACTGCAATCAGACCTTCAGTTCTTCAATATCATTCAGGCTTGTACGAGGTAAACCCTTCCATTGTATTTCTTTTTTATCTTTAGATATAATATCCATTGCCATAAGAACATTCAGGGCATCATATACCCTTCGCCTGATGTTCTTCTCATCATCTTGTTGCTGCTAAATAAATTTGAACCCAAGAAAGGAAAAAGTCAGCAAATTCATTCCCCTTTTCTTCCCAGACAACTGCAGATGTATCAGCTTAGTTATCAAACCTGATCAGGGGATGTAACAGCATTACTAGGGTCAGCAAACTCCGCTACAAGTTCATCTGCAACCTGGAATGCACTTCAAACTCTTAGGAGCAGAACTTATTTACATGCGGATCTTGAGAAAACTCTATTATCTGTTATGTCAATTTTAAATCACATTGCACCCCTCTATTAATGATAACAACATTGCCTAATGGCTTCAGATGATGTTGATATTTAATTGACCTCTGAGATTATACCACCCTCTGTAACAACAAGGTCATTCACTCACTATGACTAAGGACTAAGGAGTAAGGAACACCTCAGTAGTTAGAGGAGAAACACTAGAGTCACTAGCCTGCGAATTAACTTTCTTGAGCACCAAACAGGCAGCCACACATGTCAAATGGTTGTTTGATGAAAAAAATCCAAATTTTTTAATTATCAATCCTTGATTTGATGGATGCTAGAATAACCTATTAGATCAAGATATGCATGAACCCTACCAGTTTAAACACGCAAACAAGTACTGCAGGGAAAGAAATGCTCCCTGATATAATACTTAATCCATTCGATATATAGGACAGGACCAGGAGTGAGCACTAATAGGGCAAAAAGGAAAAAGAACAAAATGCACAAACAGTCAAACTGAAACCATCTAACCTCATTATAAGTGGTTCTTCCCTTGCTCTCCACTTTCTCACACACTGGACACAAGCAACACAGAATCAGAAAATCAGGGGAGAAGAAGTATAAGCATGGATGAAAATAACAACAACGTCCATCCCTTAAATGCAATTCATAGCCAGCTAAATTCAACCACCTTTTTGGAAGGCAAAACAGGATGTAAAGAGAAAATAAGATAAGACAAGATAGCGATCAATGAAGCACCTTTCATGCTGAATTGGCGTAGTCCTCTTCCATTCTTATCACCTGCCACGGCCCGTTGCCCTCGCTTCTTCTTCTTGCTACTGTTCAAAGCAATAATCATTTAGGGCAACTAAAAAATTTAACAAGTGCCGTAAATGAATCAATGTCAATTGTCAAACAAATGTTTTACAAACATGTCCACAACTCAGCGTCCTGATTTCGGCTCTTCATTCCCATATATTTAGCCTAAAGTAGAGCGCTAGTTATCTCAATCTAATCGATGATGAGAGAGCCGAAATCAGGATTCCGAAACTAAACAATGTGGCTGCATATTCTACGAATGTATGCGGTGGACATGCATATAATCAGAGATTCAGAGGACTCAAATGATAAACAAAACGAAGTAGTAAACAAATAAACTATATACAAGCCAATAAAATTAGACAAACAAGAAAATGAGCAGCATATGAATATATTTATAATTACACAGAAATAAATAAAATAATTCGTTTCTGTGCCCTAATAAGACCTGAAGCAGAAAGAGAAGGGAGGGAGGGAAGTGACTGACCCAACGGCGCCTTGGGAGCCAGCGTCATCGCCGTGAACGTCGGGATGGTTCAATCGAAGAAAACTGTTGTCGCCGGCGGGCGTGGCCATGGTCTGCTCACTGCGGCTGGAGGGCGAGCCCACGCTGCCGCTCATCGACACGGACTGACCCCCGGCCATGTCGTCGTCTTCCTGCCCTACTCTCTCTCGTCCTGGTTGCTGCTGGGACCTTGTCCCCATCCTAATTCCAACCACACCACACCACTGGAATCTGGTATTAATCGGAGAATTAATTAATTAATAATCCGTATTAATCTGTATTTACGGGACGAAACCAATTGAATTCAAATCAATTAGGCGAGCTGATCTTTGCAGTTTATAGGTGTCTGCGTGAATCTTGATTCTTCAAACCTCCTTCAAGATTCAAATAACGAAGAAGAAGAAGGTGAAATCAATCAGTCGTGCCAGTCCTAGAGAGAGCCCTAATAAAGCTCGCCAAACCAAATGCCACGACTAAAGTTTTTTAGTAAATATGGTTTTTTTAAGTGCTGTTACATTTATTATTTATTTGTATTATCTCTTTAGTAAAGTTAGGATTTACCAACATATATAGATCTCACTTTGATTAATGATAGTAAATATAGCAGTTTTGTTATTTTTTAGGGTATATTCAGTTAGGAGTATCTATGATTTAAATGAGTTTATAAAAGTTGATGAGTATTCAATCAAGATTTTAAAATAATTTAGGCTCTCTAAAAATCCCAGTATATTCATTCTGGACTTTGAATCCGGATCCTCTTTGTGAGAATCTCGGGGATCTGTAAATCATATTCATTCATCGTACATCGTACGGTCAGAAATCATTTTAAATATTTTTATTTAAAATCAAATACAAATAATATCTAACAAAAATTGATCATACGAAGTAAGATGAACGAACACAATTTGCGGATCCTCACCAAAAGGATCCGGAGAGGATCCTGGGCTTTAAGGGTGTAATGAATTTGGATTTCAGATAATTTAATAAACTTTATAAGTGATAGATTTTAAAGAATTTTAATAAACTCTATAATGGATTTTAGCACATTTATATGAATTTGTATATGGAAATAGAAACCAAAGTATATATATGATCCACCTTTGTTTGTAATCCCAACAAAGAATAAAGATGAATCCCCAGGAGGTAAGCCCGAAAGTTATACCAAAGTTTGTATAGAAACCACAGTTTGTATATGGTCCACCGGTGACGGAACGCGACTGGTTGAAGAATTCTGCCAAGATATGGGAATTGGTGAAGAGCTCTCCGGTCATTGCAGAATACATACAGCAGAATACTTCTAAGTTGTGGAATGTTTAAGAGATAAACAGCTCCAATGGCCGATGCCTGCCCTTCGTAACTCTCCTCTGGCATTCAGTGTCTAGTTTAGCTCTCGATCAGCGAAGGAAATCGATAGTTGGAGAATTTGATGTCTTTTTTCAAAGATTCAGTGACATTTTTGTACTCCTGTTTTCCTTTGCTTGGTGGTTCGTCTACTTTTGTCGTAATTTACAGTGAATCGAAGCCGAGTATACGAGTATCGAATGACCTGAATTTCATCGACACAGAGAATTTGATCGTGCAACAAAATCCGTTCCAAATTGGTAAACAATAACTTTTCGCTTGAAATGGATAGTGCAGCAAGGTGGCAAGTTTCGATCTAAAATTCATTCGATTTCCAATTAGACAAAAAAAGCATTACAATGGGATGGGGTTGAGTAGAGCGTTGACAAGTTATCTCATAAGCTACTCTAACATTGCATCCACTGAAGCTTCGGGGGTGGCAGCAGCAGCCGCCTTAGAAGATTTTCCTTTCTTCTTACCTGTCCGTTAAGAAAACCAGAAAAATTGAGCACTTGCGAAGATCACAACGGCAAAACAAACATAACAACGTATGAAGGGATGAGAAGCGAGAATATCAAAGTAAAACTTACCTTTGCCTTTTAGTTGTTTGATCTTGAGACTCTTCTTCTTCATGGGAAACTTTGAAGAAGAAGTCTTGGTGTCTTTAGATTCTTCTACTCCTACAAACAAAAGACCTTATGTCAGCTTCTTGGTATAAACTCCATTGAATTTGACAGAAGCAAGTTAACTAACAATGCGTTGTTTAATTTGGCATACAACGATTAAAGAGTTAATTAATCATGATTTTGGAGCTTGATTATGTAATAGCAAAAGTCGCGCATGAATCCGAATATCAAGTAAGACGTTGTCGGCGAAAGATTAAGAATAAATGGAGAGATTGAGAGGAGGAGTTACCATCAGCATCGGCAGCAGCCATTTCGACATCTTGCATGGTTATAAGTCCCTTTTTCACAGCCTCGTTCTGATCCTGAACAAATTTTTTTTTTTTTTTTTTTACACAAAAATTAACGAATTATAATAACAAATACACACAGATGGCAGATACGGTGATTAAAATTAGATTTTGACGGAGTGAGTAATCAATGGGCAACAAAAACGAATACGAATATAAAATTAGTAATGAGAGGAAAGCGTACTCGGCGCCATTTTTTCAAGAGCTTGCGCTTGCGCTTGCCGGAGATGGAGAGCGGTTGGGGCTTGTTGTGGAGCTTCCCGGTGGTTGGGTCGCCGTGAACCGATCTCTTCTTCTCTGCTTTCTGTGCTCTCCTCCTCTTCTGCACCTCATTGAACTTCGCCATCTCTCCTCTCTCTCACGAACCCTAGCCACCGCCAACTGCTTCAACTTGAAAGGAAATCATTGTCAAAGTTGTTTTACGAGTTACAACTACGACGGCTGATGTGGATCGGATCTTCTCAGTAAGCCCAGTCCAATACAACAAAAAGGTTTTTGGGCTGACCCCAAGGCCCACACGAGTTTCAAATTTGGTTGCTGCTAAGGGCACCCAAAAATTTCTTAACACCACACCCAAGACTTCTTCAAAGAGTTTTAAATAATTTTTTTCTTGAAAAAAAAAAATAAAAAATAGATACACATGGATCTGCATGCCACTTGCAAAGGAGAAAACTTCTGTTGAATTGCTCTGTCAACAAAAAAAACTCTTAAAATACCATTCTAACCCTTTTGGGTTTTTTTTTTTTTTTTTTTTTTTTTTTTTGAGTACATCGATCTTTTTACACTAAGAGAGAGAGAATTCGGCAAAGCCACACAATGGGCAGCCTAATTTGGTATCGAATTTGACATCCACAAGATTCGAATATAAGACCTCTTACTTTAAAGTGAAAAGAAATACCACCAGACCGTTGACCGCTGTACTAAGTGACAACCGTCTCTTTAAAATTGAAGAAAAATAAAAATTATAGACAATTTAATAATTACATGAAGCGTGAATTTTGCTCTTTTTACTTCATCCTCAAAGCCATGTAAACAAAGTAGGAAATCCGTTGTTGGTGTGGAAGCCAGACTTGTAGCCAAGAAGAGGTTGAAATGCCTCTATGAGTCTTTCCGACCCCCAAAAAGGGTGGATAATCGTGGCTTACCATCAGTTGTTCCTCTTTATAAAAACAAAAAAAAAAGAAAAAAAAAAAACCATGTAAGCATGGTAGGTATCTTCCTCATTGGCAACAAATTTCCAACACCATTAATTCTCTCATTTTTTATAAATGATTACACACTTCCCATTTTAAAAACAAAATAAAAAAATGTCGACATACGCAAAATGTGGGGGCATATGCTAGTATATGTTACAATATTATTTATACAACATGCTATTTAGGTGAACTATAATATATAACATAGATGAAGTTTGGTTTCTCAACTTTTATGACTAATGTTTGGTTGCAACTTGCAACACCAGGAGTCCAGAAGTCCAGAAGTCCAGAAGTTCAGATGGCCTAAAGGCACTTGGCCTCAATTTCCTCAAGAGTAAGCCCCTTGGTCTCTGGGACGATGAAGAAAATGAAAACTAGAGATGCCACTGCTATTGCTCCAAATACATAAAACAATATTCCAGCTCCCAGCAATGCCTGTTTCAATCAACGTCAATATTTGTAATTATCTCACTCACAACACGATACAAGAACGAACATCCCCAAAGACAATTTAATTAACAAAATTCCAAAAGAAATAACACGGCTGGTAATCTTAAGTACCTTTAGAGGAGAAAATGCAAATGTCACCAGCGCATTTGCAGCAAAATTCACAAGCACTGCTATACTCAGTCCTCGCCCCCTTAACCGTAAGGGGAATATTTCTGATATCATTAGCCAACCAATGGGACCAAAAGATATCTGCACAATAAGTTTCCATGGGTTACACTACAGAACTAAAAACGTATCTAAAAAGAACAAAATATACGGTATACAACTTCTGATCACCTGATAACACCCAACATACAGCAGCAGAGCAACTACAGCTGCAACCGGTGCATTATCAAAGAAAAGGTAATACGATCCCAATAGGAATAACGAGATGACCTGTCATAGGAACAAAGTACATAAATTCCTCATGATACTCAAACACTCGGAAGATAGTTGGTTCTAGTCTTACAATATACAAAAAATGAATAAAAATGAAAACATCAACCCAAAAGAAGCCTTACCATCCCCGTAACACCTCCTAGTAGTAGAGGTCTTCTCCCGAGTCTATCAACAAGAAGAACAGCTGCTCCAGTCATTATCAACTACAACAAGAAAAAGATTGAGTCAGACATATCTGTTTAGAGAGTCGACTTCTTCAACAGAAATAGATGAACACTTTTCAGCAGGCAAAAAACAGAAAAGTTTTTAAACCTCATCCGGATAAATAGCATGGCATGTCATTTGGAAATACCTTGAAAGCGCCAAGTAAAATTGAGACCCGTGTTGCATCAGACGCTTCAGAGAATCCTGCACTCTATTATATTATATGGGTTATGGTGAGAGACATTTTCCTACGAAACCCTTGTAAGGGATAATCTTTTCAACCAATGTCCAATCTGTACCCCAGATCTAAATTAGCAGGGTACCTGAAAAATCGATGCAGCATAGTACAGCACACTTGGTTGCCCTGTAATCTGTCATAGTATAGAGATGCTATGTATAAGCCAAAGATTTCAACAGATCACATCATATCATATTCCTTTCCCAACTGAAACTACCTGTTGGAACAAGACTAATCCAGCACCAATCACAAGGGCCTTCAAGCATTTTCCATGAAACATCTCCCCTAATGTAGCTTCTTTCTCGTCACCAACATAAGCAAGCTCAGCCAGCATCTCATCTACTTGTTCAGGAGCTGAATCACCAATGGCTCTACCCCTAAGCCGGCACAAGCAACTGATTGCAGTCTCTTTTAACTCATTCATATTTCCTCTCCCCTGTATGGCACGCAGAAGCATCCATCTAGGTGATGCTGGTAGCCACCACATTCCAATACCCATAATTATTGCCAAAGGGGCACTAACGCCATACATATAGCGCCAACCAGCTACTATGTCGACTAAAAGGCTACCAATTCCATAACCCGCCTGCACAAAATTCAAGTGCTTATGATTTGCTGGCCATCGTGAATATACAAAAAAATAGTAAGATAAACTTTTAAAGAATAAGCTACAAAAAAGAGGAGCAAACTTGAAAATAGCTTTTAGTTGGCTTCATTGCATATCACGGCAGAAAAAAAAAATTCATAGACTCTCAGATGGAATGTAGAAGAACTTACAACCATCCCAAGTACAATGAAGAACTCTTTGAGCGATATTAGGCGACCCCGTATAGCACTTGGAGCTGTCTCAGCAATATACATTGGAGCTGCATGCATTGCCTAAAGGAGAAGAAATTGAAAATTTATACATCTCCAGTTTCATAGAAGGAGCTAAGTATAGCTTTGCATTGAAAAAAAAAAAAGAAAAAAAAAAGCATTCTATTCATTACCAGTCCAATTCCTATACCATATACCAAGCGTCCAATCACCATAACAGGCAAGTTGGGTGCTACTGCTGTAACTAGAGCTCCAAGAAGATACAATAAAGCAGCCAAAATCAACTCCCTCCTTCTTCCTTCAGACATATTAACCATTCAAACTTCATCAGTAGTGGAAGACGTCATCAGTTTTACTTGTATAACTTGGAATGTATTAGAAAAAAGGTGAAACCTCACCTAAGAAGTCAGCAATGTTAAAGGCCATCAAAGATCCAATCAAGGCCCCGTATAATGAGCCACTGGTCTGCAAATGAAACAGGTACCAACTAGATACATTAATCTTCTCTGAAGCCAAAGAAAGATGCACAAGGAGCTGGCATAACTAAAAAGAAAAAACACTCATAGAGTTTTCAGTGACAGCAAGGAAGTTTAGTTATAAACTTACTATGAGACCAATTTCCACAGATGATAAGTTGTACCATGATACTCCGCTTAATGTGGCCGACTGCATTGAGTATGTTCTAAGTGAATCAGCAGTTACAAATAAAGTACAAAGAACGCACTATATGATTAATAGCTCATGTATACCTCTACGGAGATTGTAGCACATGATGTTGCACCAATATCATAGCCATATAGTAGTCCTCCGAGAGCTGGGAATAGAAATCTGAAATCATCAAGGAGCAGTGTAAAGCCAGAATAATGTGATTATCTGTAAAATTTTCAGTCTAAACAGAAGAATAAAACAGCTAAAACCGAAAAAATACTCACGGTAGGATTGCGGCAATAAGAGAATAGTTTTCAGAATTGTGAACCCCGTTAAGAAGTGGCTCCTGTGTGTCGCCAATTTCACCTGAAGACTTGCCCACCTGAAAATTGGCAATGAACTAACAACTTTGAACGGGGCAGATATCTAAAACAAACAATCACACTCAAGCCGGTATTGTTATCAAGCGACACATGTTAATGTTCTTAATTGTCAGCGGAATCAAACAGAACACACATGTTAAAATGTAAAAGGAACCAAGAATTTGCATAGGTAGAATCGAACACTAGTGACGATGAAGAAGACAAAATCCTTGTCATTTTCCTACACTTTGTCAGGCATCAAACTCGAATTGAACTAATCATTAATAAAACACCAATACCAAAAGTACCAAAACCCCAACTCACAAAACCAAATTATACAAATTTTCAGTTTTATCAAATGGGGCCTTAAAGCTTTGTTCTTCCAACAGAATTAAACAGTATAAAATCCAAATAATCTTCTTAAATTTGTTTTAATTCAGCTGAACGATTCGTAATACGTTCCATAAGCACAAAGAGAGAAGGAAATTAGAAAGTACAAAAAAATCAAAATTGAGGGCAGAAAAATGAAACCTTTGCGAGAGAAGAGAGCGCGGGTTGCTCAGGATCGGACGCCATTGCTGCCTGCAGCTCACCACACCAAAGAGCTCCCCAGAAATTGAATTAAATGGAGGTTGCTGTCGGCGTATGAACGAATACCAAACGAAATTTAGGAGCTTTTTTTGGTTTGGTTTTTTAGGGTCACGTGGAGATCGATAGAGAAGGTTATCGAAACTGGCAAGGGAGATAAGAAGAAGTCGTAAATAAAACAGTTAATATGCTGTTAGTTAGGTGAGTCCAAAATGCGGTTGCAGTGGTCATGCAGAACTGAGTCGTGACTCGCGACTCAAAAACTGACTCAAGCAGAAACAGATGAAGGAGGTTGCTTTGCTGCGAAGGCTTTCTTTCGTCTAATTATTTTTAATTTTTAAATCCCACTTGGGTTTTTATGAATGAGAATTCTATCTGATTCTTTTGTGAGGATTATCTTTAAAGTCTGTTACTTGTACATTATATGATCAAAAATTATTTTAAATATTATTATTTAAAATTAAACATAAAAGTTTTTTTTTATTTTTTTGTCAAACAATAAATTTTGTTATATTAGACGTTATATTAGTCATCGATAAAGTTTGAATCCACATTGTTATGCAAGGGCCAAACATCTTTCGACCTCTATGATAAAGGACCACTTGCACATAACCAAAAATTGACCGCATGATAACGAATCGGCGTTTATCGGTTAATAGAAGTCGTGATTAATTAGCTTACCTTTACTCTCTTGCCTTTTAGTAATTTTCCATGACAAATTTGGCACAAGGCCTTTTCTGTTTATTTATCTGGTCTTTTGGATAAAAATTTGGCACATGATTTTGAAAGGGAATTGTTATTAACACTCCAAATTCCTTATTATACACTTTAAACTTTCTATATTTAGAAAGAAAAATACACTTATGAATAGTATAAAATGAAACTTTTAGAATTATAATAACACTTTTCCTTTTAAAATAAAGAAAAACTAATAAAAATGGCTTAAAAACTTTGAGTTTTAACGATAATGACAAAATAAAGAATAAAGTGAATAGTACTAGAATTGACTATTTAATGTAAAAATATAACTTTTCGTTAAAATAAACAGTATCAAAAAAATTTCGTTAAAATTCTTTTAAAATAATTGCAAATGCATAGTATTAGAAAAAATGTAGCAGACAGACTGGCAGTGTCTGTCGACTGTAAGCTTCTCCTTCACTAGCTTGTTAGGGAGACTCGTGGAGAGTTTGAGCTCGCGGTCTCCACTTACCGGTCCATTCCACTCCCATCAATTCAGACAAATCCTTTCGCCAAGCTTACTTATTTGAAATTATCGGACAGGTCATGAATCGGTAGAAGAAAAACCGAGAATAAGAAGAACCGGGTATATCATAAACGACACTCCTTGTCACTCCGTACATGTATGTTTCTGTATTGCCATAACCCAAATCAATGTGCAATCCACCTACTTTTTCATTCATGCTCTTCATGTCTGCTCTTTTTATGTATCTGGTTCGCTCAGCAACGGACATTTCAGCCCTTGAGAACAACACCAATTAGCACTAGCAGTGCTCAGTGCACATTGCTACTACTCCTACCGTGAAACACAACCCTTTTGAACTGATATTATTCACCCAAAAAATCAAAATACCAGCATTTCATTGAACTATGAAGTTTTTAGGACTCTTCTCCACACGGCAAGCATTCCAAAAGATTCACAGCTAACACAAGTACAAGCCATTTATTAACTGAATACACAGCACATTAGTGCCAAATCTTTTCCAAGTTTGAGCACGTACGTGCCACAGAAACAACTCACTCCTTCTTGGTTGGTTCCCAAGGTTGGTACCTGGTCCAGTCTCTCTGCCCTGGATTGAGGCTGTGGCCTTTGGAATGGTAAATAAACTCATCACCCTCCCCAGTGAAATTTTCTTTGTGTTCAATGCCATACCTCTTTGGTTTTAGCATCAAAAGCTGCAACAAGAATTCATTTGTTTGTAAGCTACATGTAACAAGATTTTCACAGCATACACGATCAAATATTTAGAAAGGAAGCAGGACTGGCCTCATCTCCTGTATGATCAGTTATGTAGTGCAGCCAACCATGCCATTCTGGTGGTACTTGAGAAGCGTTGTAGCGACTCTTCTCTGCATATTCAACCCATCTGTGTCTTCCTGTAAAATCCCTCTGGTCAATTGTTAGCTGTGAGCATTCATACCACAATAACCTTGAAGCAATGCAAAACTTTGAAGAATGGCATCTTCCCAATGCATCAAAGAGGAAAATTAGAACAGTCGTTATATCTAACTCATGGCTGTAACTCGCATGGATGTGGTGAAATTTTATATACCAAGGCATGTAAGCATCTAATACGAATTGTCCAATTGCACAAAAACCCGCTAGGAGGCTAGCACCATTAATTTCCTTGCATTCTTATAAAGAAATATGGGAGCTTTGTTAAAATTTGTTCAGCCTACAAAAGAGTCGAACCATTTTACCATGGGGAAGAGGAATTTGCACACTTCCTAGGAAACTAAAATTATTTCTTTACCTTCTTCCATAACCTTAGGAATATGGACAGAAGATTTGAAAAGATCCATAAGATTAAGATTTGTTTCATGATTTGAATATGGCTTGTTCTTGGAAACGATAGTCGACACCAATGTCACAACTCCAGTGCAATATAGTAAAGAATATTTTTATGCTAAAGTAAGAAAGGCATCAGAAGGTGGGGAATGAAGAAAACACTAACCATATTGAGTGTCAAGCTTCTCATAATATTTATTGCCAATGTTATCAACACCTACAAGCCTTGCCCCAATATTGTGGATCTTAGTTTGCCTACAGCATCAAACAAAAAATTGCTAGATATGCTAAAGAAACAAAGATGACCAACACAATTAAAAAATGAAAACCACAAAGAAGCAAAAGTAATCCCTCATTCCAATGTTCATTTTCTTTACAAGAGAGAAATTGTTAACTATATCAGACTCCCAGAATTATGAATAACTTATCCTTATGGGGCTGTTGCTTTTTGCAGCATCCAAGTAGCAACTAGCCTACCGGTCACAATTCAACGTTTTAACTTTTATGTTCTCTTCGAATAACATGGCATATAAATTTTAACACACGTGACTTTTTCTGTTTTTCAAGATCTTTACTCAAAATATTAACACTCTAAATATCATGTAAACACGCAGTATGCTTGTTTGTCAAGGATTTCAAGTAAAGGGGAAGTAATGTGACTTACGTAAGGTTTCCATCGAAAATACAATTTCTGCAAGATTTGGAACAGTATAAACAGTCAGCACGGTATAAAGATATAGGATACGAAACCCAAAAAAGCAATTTAAGAGCCATTCAACGAGCTACTAAAAGACGTCTCAGTGAACCATGTACATCAGAAAGTGCTCCAAAACAATAATTATAACAAAAGATATCGTCCCTGAGCGCCAAAGAGTAAAGCATTTGGACAAAAGGTTTAGCTTTTAATCTGTTTTCCTTCCTACATTTTCCTACCAAGCCAATAGATATAACATCAGAGAACAGACCAACAAAATTTTCTCATCCCGCCCAGCTCAAGAGCTGTTTGTTTCAGCACCTCTTCAACTTTTCGGACTTCCGAAAATTATTTCTTTCTTCAATGCAGCAAAAATAAGAAAAACCCAAATCGAAAATTCAAAATCTAAAATTGCCATCCCACATTGATTTGTCTTTTATTTATCAGGTACCAAGGAGGACAGATTGGATTCAGAAACATTACTTGCAATACGGAAAACACCAACGATGTTCTTGGCATCCAATCACATACATCCAACAAGAAAAATTGAGATCCTTGACATCTCCAGAAGCATTATATTAACAAAAATAAACAAATAAATCAATTCGAAAAGCAAAGGATGGAGATAGAACATACAAGAAGCCATCCTCCTTGAGCTCCCTTAAGTAGCTGCGGAGACCTCTCTCTCTGATCGCCTTCGCAACGCTCTTTACCACCGTCGCCATTTCTCTCCCTCCTCTCCTCTCTCGCTCTGCAGGGCCAGGCTCTCTCGATCTCAGCCCGTTCCTAATATTTGACGGGCTCGGGGTCGGGTCAGAAAAAAAATACTCGGATTGGGTTTAGTTTGCGTCCTTCACCACGTGGCATTTCCCCATTGGGTCGACAACATCATTTTTGTTTTCATTTTTTAATTTGCCTGACAGCATTTTTTTTTTGTTTTTTTAAGGTTCTGAGAAAATAAAAGACGGGAGGAAGAAGAAGAAACACCAGAAAACCCGAAATTTCAACAGAGCGAACTTCGCAGGTACTCTCAGTTGCTTCAGTTTTTCTATGAATTCTCATTTTTTAAGATGAAATTATTATTTACTTTCTTAAAATTGCTTTCCAATTTTTAATTTTAATGTTGCTTCGGATTTAGGGCTCATTTGATTTGATTGGGATTTCATTTGTGTTGTTTGAAATTCTAGGTCTCAACTCGATGGCACTGTAACGTTCTTAAAATTGAATCTGTTTGGAAAACGCGCATCAAGAAGTTGTTAATTGTTGTCTTGTAACAGCAACCTTGATCGATTAGGTTTGAGGAAAATGATGAAGCTGCAAACCTATGCCGGGATTAGTTTGGTAGCAACCCTAGCGATTGTTTATCATGCATTTAGTAGTAGAGGTCAGTTTTATCCGGCAATGGTGTATTTGTCGACGTCGAAGATCAGCTTGGTGTTGCTTCTCAACATGGGTCTGGTCATTATGTGTACTATGTGGCAATTGACTAAAAAGATCTTCCTTGGATCACTCCGGGAAGCCGAGGTGGAGAGGCTTAACGAGCAATCATGGCGGGAAGTCATGGAAATCCTCTTTGCCATTACTATTTTCAGGCAGGACTTTTCGGTCTCGTTTCTTGCTATGGTTACTGCTCTGTTGTTGATCAAGGCTTTGCATTGGTTGGCTCAGAAGAGGGTTGAGTACATCGAGACCACTCCTTCCGTGCCCATGCTGTCTCATGTTCGGATTGTGTCCTTTTTGGGTTTCTTGCTTGTTCTAGATAGTCTCTTTTTGTACAGTTCTGTTAGCAACTTGATAAGGACACAAAAGGCCTCGGTTTCCCTCTTCTTTTCATTCGAGTAAGTGATCCATCTTAATTATTCTCTTTGTTTTCATTTTGGAACATCCTACATTTTATTTGATCAAACTTTGATAACTTTAGCATCTTTTTATCTGATAATTAATACTGCATTTAGCTTCATTATATTGGAAATGAGTTGAGCAAGTTTATTATGTGGTCGTGGAAAGTGGTTGATAGGGCAGATGATATGATGATCCATTGAATGATTTATGTCGAGTACAAAATGCAATAAGGGAGAACTAATAGTTGTGATGGGATTATACGGAAAGGGAAAGCCTTAGATATAAAAGCCAATAATATGGATAAGTCATCAATTTCTGCATTCTCCAGTCTTTCTCATTTTAAAAATGTCCATGATTTTGTATCCAGGTACATGATACTAGCAACAACAACAGTGTCAACATTTGTGAAATATGTTTTCTATGTTACTGACATGCTTATGGAGGGACAATGGGAGAAGAAGCCTGTCTACACGTTCTACTTGGAACTTATTCGGGACTTGCTTCATTTGTCTATGTATTTGTGCTTCTTCCTCGCAATTTTCACGTGAGTATTCTGTTTATATTTCGGTTTAGATAAACAGCTGTACACACAATTTTTTGCTAAATATGACACAATTTTGGGAATGTTTTGGGCTCAATCTGTGATGAATGCAACATGTTTGGTTCCCAAGTGGCGGAGAAGCTGTGGACCTGAAATGTTTTTTTTTTATTTTTTGCCAAGGTGGACCTGAAATGTTAGAATATGATACAATAGTTGGGCCGAAATCCTATGAATTTAAGTTTTAAGCATGTGGAGATTTTTTCTTGTTGATTAGCATAAGCTGAGGTTATTCTTATCTTGATTGACGTGAAGTTTTGTCCCATCCCAGATACTATGGTGTGCCACTGCACTTGATACGTGAGCTCTATGAAACATTTAGGAACTTTAAGCTTCGCATTGCTGATTACATTCGTTATCGAAAGCTCACATCAAACATGAATGATCGATTCCCAGATGCTACGCCTGAAGAGCTTAATGCGTAAGTTTAAAGTCTCATTAGTTTCAAGTGTTTTATTTTGTAATCATCAAATTCTGCATAGTGGAGTCTTAGTTGTTTATGATGGATATGCAGAAGTGACGCGATTTGTATCATTTGCCGTGAAGAGATGACAACAGCCAAGAAACTATTATGTGGACACCTTTTTCATGTGTCGTGCCTTCGATCATGGTTAGAGCGACAGCATACCTGCCCTACTTGCAGGGCTTTAGTTGTACCTCCTGACAGTGGTACAGGTACAGCTGGCGGACATAGGGCTTCACGGTCAGATGCTCATCAACAGGGTAAATTTCTGAGCATTGCAATTGTTGTTGTGTCTTTTAATTTCTGTGTGACATCGGAAGGTCTGATATTTGGTCATTAAAGGAAAGGCACTTTGTTGTTTTTAATTTCAGAACTTTGTGGTTTTTAAACTTACATTTCCTTTTCCTTCATACATGAAAGATTATTATAGAAGGAAATGAAAAATGAAGGCACCAATAAAATGCCAGTTGGATTTCATGTTTCATGGTCACTCTTTTTTTTCATTCTTATAATATATTTTTTATCATATGGGACTCTGATCTTTTGTTCAGTATAAAATGTGAGTTAACTGATGATTTTAATTGGGAACAGGGACAGGCACAATGGCTCAGGGTGGTGGAGTTGCTGGTGATAGTGTGAGCCAACATGAAGCCAGGCTCCGAGCTGCTGCTGCTGCTGCATCGATATATGAGAAGTCTCATGTATATCCTTCTGCAAACAGACTAGTATGGTAATGACACATTTATCCCAAGTTAGCGTTTACATTTTTATTGTTGGAGAGGTCATATGTTCCCATTGTATTTTAGTTTGTTCCTAGTTTGGTTGTGAGAGTGTGTGCTTGATACATATGATTTGGATATGTTGCACTGCCATAGAATGCTGCGTACTAGAGTCTTACAAACTACGCCCTCTTGTGTGTAGGTCTCCTGGATATGCGGCACTTCCTCAGGTACAAAGACATACGACTGACTCCCCTAATACTGAATCTAGTGGAGAAGCTTCTAGTGGACAATCACAGCCGCAGCTTGCAACCCCTGGTGGAGCTGCAAACTTGTCCTTCTCTCAGTTCCCACCTTACATGTTTGTCCCTGGGGCCAATGTGGCCTATGGGGGGAGGCTGAGCAGTGATCCAAATCTGACAGCTTCTGAGCTGGAGGCCCAGAAAAAGTTTCTTCAGCACCAGATAGAGGTATTAAAGAGAAGATTAATCACTTCTGTTTTGATTTGTGGTCGTTACCCCCATTTTCTCGTGCTTAGTAACTGCTTTTCTTGTACAGATACTGCAGAATCAGCTCCAAGTTTTACAGAAACCAAAACCTAAGGAAAGTGTGGACATGGGTCCAACAAGGCCATCTTTGGATGGCAAAGGAAAGAGCGTTGCAGCTCCTTCATCTGTTTCAGATTGTGGACGTCATGAAGATCGGGTTGATACGTAGACATGGCATAACTTCAGGTATATTGTAAGAAAACAAGGGATGAGAAAATTAGTATAGGGATGGATGAATAACTGGAGTATTGAGTTTGAGCATATTATTGTACAAGTCAACTCTTTTCATCTTTATGAAAAAGAAATTTATCTTCTTGTACTTGTAACATTTACCATTACTGTTCGCGAATGGTATAATTGTGTAGAACTCGTAATGTTGCCTCTATTCTATGAGAGATTTTTCAATTTGATCGAAATACTGATGGTACATCACGTGTTTTTAGATAAATGGTGGGATATATGTGTTAAAAAGTTAATAACTTAAAAATATAAATAATGGGATATGTTTATGTTAAAAAGTTAATACCTTAAAAAATAAAATTTTAAAGGAGTGTTATGTAACGCTTTGAAGAAAAACAATCTTGTATCCGGCTAAGATACCCTTTTTCTTCATTTTTGTTCAAAGCGGGCTGTGGCTTGTTTAAAAAAAAAATTTTTAAATTAAAAATCGTAAAATAGTTGCCTGCTCCTATTTAACGGAGGCAGATTGTCTTCCTTTCTGTTTCTGTTTGAATGTCGTTCCCATCCCCTCCTATTTTATGCGGTTACGGTTAAGCCACGTCAACATTTTATATTGATTTTTTTATAGAGATAATAAGACAAAAAGCAATAGGAATATAAAATATTAACGTGGTTTAACCGTGATCGCACAAATAAGAGGGGATGAAAAAGGCATCCAAACATAGGGCAAATAATCTGCCTCTCTATTTAAACGCCCTCAACATCTTTAAAATTTCAATGCGGTCCTTAAAATGACGCTTTTCCAATCAATGCTACTAGAATAAAAATTAAAAAAAAAACCTGCAGGAGTTTTTAGGGAGAACATCGATGATTGGCTTAGCGGGTTATTTGTCAACTTGGACAAAGGTTGGTGGTTGGTAGTTGATGTTGAAATTTGGGAGCCATATTTTGGACTGGAACTTGTAGTCGACAATAGCATTTTAAAATTATAGATGAAGATAGATTCAGCTCTAGTGGTTAATTTAATTAATAATATGATTGATACTGGTTTTCATTTTCTTGCTAACATCATTAATCATTGCAAATAACTTGTGACACGTATAGCTGAATGCGAGTTAGTGCATGTTTACCAGGAGAAGAATATGATGGTTTATGAAATTGCTAGTGGGAGCTATAATATGAATCTTGGATATCATTTTTTAATAATCCTCCAGACTAGATTGGAACTCAGTTATTTGATAATATGATGTGAGTTTCTAGAACTCGAACTCTATGTAATAACTCTTCGAGCTAGTTTTGGAGGTATCCACCCCCTATGTTACCAAAAAAGAAAGTGATTATAATCTATCATATTATCTTTCAACCATTTTAATACGTGAGAAGTTTTTATTGGATGTGTAGTTCACTTTTTAAACACGTAGAAAATATTTATTGACTGAGTGACGTTACTATAGAACTATGAAGTAATTGCAAGAGAAAATGTCTCCTTCACGGAAAAATGTCGGGTGTCCTTCGACCTTATTTGATGTTTGATCTCTCATAAGTTCATGACCATCGGAGTAGAAGCCTAGGAGTGGGTATTGTGTTTTGTTGACTCATTACCTAACTCCATACCCACAACAATTCACCTTACCTTGTTACTATTTTTGTTTTGGGTTGATCCCAAAGCTCACATCGCAATTAACTTAACATGCTGCAATCTGCATGTTGTGTTAATTCCTCAAATTTCGTTATCAGGTTTAATTTGGACATATAAGATCGATCTTCATTGAGTGTTAATTATGCAAATTAATTTCCTGAAGCTCTAAGCACCAGAAATATAAAAGTAGAAGCAAAGTAAATTGTCTGTGACAGCCGTGAAACCAAAAAATCTGTGACGGCATGAAACGAAAAGTAGTGGGGGTTGGTGGGGAGGGGGAAGGAATAAAGACAACACCTTTTGGGTTTTGTAAGGTGGCAAGGAATAATAGCTGACTAGCAACCGATGGCCAACAAAACGTTCATTTTTCAGATTTTAAATGAAGGAATTCTGATTAGACTATTAATTAGGTGAAACTTGACCTTTCGAAATAGAAAGGTAGAAAAAAAGCTACAAAAATAATTATATTATGGATGAATCAATGTCGTAGTCTTATCGCAGCAGCACCAGATTCAAACCGCTAACTCTGGTCGTATTTGTATAGATATTCATTAGTCCTACGGCAGTTGAGTTAAAACCTAAAGAAACTAACTAGTCCAAATCAAGTTGGACTGGTCAATCTTCCCGTCCCATAGCCTTGAATTTCTTATTGCTCCTGAAAGCATCAGAAAGTGACCAAAAGGGGTGTTATCAAGCTTTTCCAACCTGCAGGTCTCACCCACTCCTTTACTTAGCCTCAGAAGATCAAGCTTTTCCAACATGGTAATTGCATAAAGCATGGCTTTATGCCAATATCCTGGAAACCTAAATGATAAATTAATTCTCGCCAATTCTTATTAATTTTGATTTATGTTAAATCATGAAGAATTAAAAGGGAAGACGATGGACTTGTGGGAAGGAGAGAATGTGAGAGGAGAGAACATATGAATTGATTTTGAGTTTTATTTTTAAATGGGTGTGGAATTGAGTTTGTGAGAGTAGTTTAGATAGTAAATTAGGGTTTAAAGAGATATTAATAGTTTAGTTAAAAATAATATGGGTTAAAGAGTAAGTTGGGTGTAAAGAGAGGTTATATGGATTCAAATAAAATTACTCATTATATGATTAATTATTTAGTAATTGCGATTTTGGCATGAGAAGGAGGATTGAGGGAGGTGGAAGGAGGAGGAGTGCTAGCTACCTTCTTAGTTTTAGATCCTTTTCACCCTCCCTCTGAATAATTGGATACCAAATTAGTGATGATATGAAGCGCAGTGTTTCATGAACACTTCTTACTTAGTATTAAGGTTCTAAAATACGCTAGACTCTAGTCGGGATGTGAGTTGAGACCTAGGCGGATTTAAGTGAATTTATTATATATCGTATATAAGTGTCTATTTATATTGGAATACATAAATTGCAAAACAAAATGACATATAGATTATAAAATTCTAGAACATATTAAAAACATGGGAAACAAGTATATAATGATTGTTCATCCTAGTATTCAATAAGTCTCTTACATTTTATTGAACAAAATAAAACGCAAAATGAAAGTTATCAATTTTCTGTTTAAGTAAGAGTTACAATCTATACAGGTGCCTAGACATGTTGGTAGGCTAGGCGGATGCCTAAGTAGGTCTAGGTGTCATTTCTAAATTTTCAAACGTTAGAGATTATCTGGATGATAGCCAGTCGTCTAGCGCCTAAGCGGAATTTTTAGAACAGTGATTAGCATTGCATTCACTATTAGCTTTAAACTTCACCATTAAATTAATTAATTTTTTATTACATACAATCGGCTTATGTGCTTTTATCTCTCTTATATAATATACTAGCCTTCACGCACGCCCTCATGCACGTGTAGAAGACATTTTTTAAATCACGGCATGTTATGCGTGACTTACACGTTTTAAATGTATTTATATGCGTAAATTGACAAAAGGAAAGTTAAATATTTGAAGTAAATAAATAATTTTAGATTATGCTAAAAGAAACCCCTCATAAACTAATTAAAGCAACTGAATTCACATAATAAAATCGGTTTTCAATCACATTATTGCTAGCTCATTGTGAGGCTAAGTCCACTCTCTCCCCCTTAGTGTAGATAATATCATTTGTTAAAAAAAAATAAAAACAATCATTTGACAATTAATTTAATCACATTATTATCCACGTACGAAAGACCTTTTTTATAAAGAAAATAATATTTAATAAACAACTAATTGAATCATATTATTGCTAACTTATTATAAGATACTAATTTTAAAAAAAAAAAACTTTACTAATTGATCACTGGCACTACGCGCCTCTAAAGATGTTTTAAGCACAATATTCATCATTTTCCTTATTTTTTATTATATTTTTCTTCCCTTCACATGAGCACCATCAACTTTCACTTATCCTTTCATTTTTTTATTCTTTTCTCTCTTCCCACTTATATTTATATTATATTTTATGATAATCAAATTACCAAATTACCCTTGTATTACTTGATATATTATATTAGGCTGCTTTTGAATTTTTTTTGGTTGAGGGGCAATTTTTCCTAATATTTTTTGTCAAATGTGTGACCCAAACTTTTTGTCAGCATGCGTGACCCCAAATTGGGGCTCTCGCTTTCTATTATATAGTTCTTGAAATTGACTCACCCAATCAAGATGATCCCTGAAATTGAAAATCGACCAATTTAGTCCCTAAAAATATGTGCCGCAAATCGATGTGGTTCTTCTGTCATAATTCCTTTAGCTACTTAGGATCGATCTATCCTCTGATGCGTTTAGCTTGGATCCAGCTTCTAGGTTCTCCATAAATGAAATACCCAAATTACTCATGAATGCAAAACATTTTCAGCTTCAAGTTCCTTTCCCACAGATTTATAACAATGTACTGCTGAGCTCAAAGTAAACCTGTCTGCCTCTCCAGACTTATTGATCTGCTCAAAAAGCTTGATGCCTTCTTCTAAATGTCCATAGTCCATGTAACCTCTCAGCATAGTCTGATAACATGCCACGTCAGGGTTCAAACCAGCTCCATGTAGTTCTTTATTCACCTATCAAACCCATTTTGGCAGAAGTGAAGAGCAAGAGGTTAAAATGCTCACAGGAGGGATGGACACCGATTTCATGCATAGAGTTGATGGTTTCCTCTGCTTCTGAGTATTTCAGACTCTCTGTGTAAGCTCGAATTAGGGACAGGTAGGTGAAGGAGCCGGGTAAGCAAGGGAATTTTAATAAAACACTTCCGATACTGTTTACTTTTAACAAAAAACCATATTTTTACCTTTTCTAGTACTATTCACTTACACATTTATTTATCTTTTTTTCATTAAAACTAATTTTTTTTTTTTTCCTTTGAATAATTCCTCTACTTCTTCATAAAGGCCCCCAGCAGCATATACATTGATCATTATATTATAACTGACCTGATTTTCACGTAAAAGACAAGACATCAGACTCAGATAACCTTTACACTTCCAAATAATCGTGAAAGTCGATTCATAAGAAAAATGTAATATTTTTCAGCCACCAACTTGCTTGGGATAAGCCATCCTGTTGCACCAAGACGTACCCTCTTGGTTTATTAATGAGTAATTACTAATTAGTCAAAATAAATCTTTATTTATCCCTTTTCAGTTTTAAAGACTATTTGTAATAAAACCCTTATATATATCCATCCTCAACTCATCATGCTAACTGCATCTGTTAAAGGCATCAGAAAAGAATGTCGTCGTCGATCAGCATGAAGATTTTAATTAGCTTGAAACTTGTAGTGGGCTTGTTATTGTCTACTGGTGGCAACTTCCATTGCCAAGCTTCGCCTCCTCGTTACACTTTTGTGGTAATTAACTCCAGTTCAGTTCTGAATTCTGATGCATGTGTATGAATTGCACGAGAGACCATTTACTTAAATTATATTTTGTAAATTACATGATATGGTAGTTGATAGTTGGATTCCTTCTTTTAAATTATTAAAAAATTAATCTAATCTTCAACTGTCATATAATTTGGTATAGTATATTAACTTATAATGCATACGTATACATATATCAGTAATTTCAAAGATATTAATGAATTGATATCTTCTGTTTGTTGTAAAAATCAATTTTAGGTCGAAGAAACTCCATACAAACGACTGTGTAGCACAAAAAACATCTTGACTGTAAATGGCCAATTTCCTGGACAAACAATGTATGTTCATGCTGGAGATACTATCGTGGTGGATATCTATAATAAGGGAAATCGTAACATTACCATCCACTGGTAATTAATCAACTTTATACAGTGCATGTAATCTCATCTGGCTTTTACATAAATGTGTGATATGATTCTACAATTTTGAACCATCTATTTTAGGCATGGAGTTAAGCAACCGAGGAATCCATGGTCGGACGGTCCTGATTACATCACGCAATGTCCTATCCAACCAGGAGCCAGGTTTACCCAAACCATTATATTTTCCTCAGAGGAAGGGACTCTATGGTGGCATGCTCACAGCGAGTGGGATCGAGCCACCGTCCACGGTGCTATAGTCATATACCCCAAGAAGGGAGCCACTTACCCTTTTCCCAAACCTCACGCAGAATTTCCAATCATCTTGGGTATGCAAATCAATTCAAACTTCAGTTTCAAAAACATTAATGAAAAGATTTCTGACATTATGAGCATAGTGATCTCTGTATAAACATTTCCAAATTACGGTCCTAATTTTTCTGCAAATTGTTGATTCGAAAATTGTAGGAGAGTGGTGGAAAGAAGATATCGGCCAACTGTACAGTGAAATGATTCAAAGCGGAGGGGACGCAAATACTTCAACTGCTTTCCTCATCAATGGTCAACCAGGCGATCTCTATCCTTGCTCAAAACCAGACACATTTAAGCTCAAAGTTGTTTCCGGCGAAACCTACCTGCTCAGACTAATCAACTCTGTAGTGCAAGAGATGATGTTTTTTGCCATTGCCAATCACAAAGTCACGGTTGTAGGCTCAGATGCTAGCTACACCAAGCCATTTTTAACAGATTATGTGACCATATCTCCCGGCCAAACGATTGACCTCTTGTTAATTGCGGACCAAATTCCCAACAACTACTACATTGCTGCTAAAGCCTATAGTGCCGGGGCTGGGGTTCCCTACGACAACACAACCACCACTGCCATACTCCTATACCAAGGAAATTCTAATTCATCTCCTACTTCTTTGCCTAATATTCCTTCCCGTAATGACACCAAAGCATCGGTTCACTTTACCAGTAAACTCAAAAGCTTGGCTGATAAAAACCACCCCGTTGACGTGCCGCACAAGATAACAACTCTTTTGTTCTTTACACTCTCCGTCAACATGCTACCCTGCCCGAATAGTTCATGTGCTGGGCCTAACGGGACTCGTATTGCCGCCAGTGTCAACAACATTAGCTTTGTCAACCCCACCATTGACATATTGCAAGCTTACTATTACCATGTAAATGGGGTATTTGGAACTCGCTTTCCAAATTTCCCACCCTTGCTATTTAATTTTACAGCTCAGCACTTGCCGTTGTACCTACTCCTGGCGAAGCGAGCGACAGAGGTGAAGATACTGGAGTACAACTCAATGGTGGAGATTGTGTTTCAGGGGACAAATATAGTGGATGGAGATGACCATCCGATGCATCTCCATGGATTCAGTTTCTACGTTGTGGGATGGGGGTTTGGGAATTTTGACAAGGACAAGGACCCTTTGACGTATAATCTTGTCGATCCTCCTCTTCAGAGCACCATCGCTGTCCCTAAAAATGGTTGGACTACCATTAGATTCAAGGCGGACAATCCTGGTACGTAATTAATGAAGACGTTCATCATCTCCCGTAATTAACCGCCCTTAATTAGTTGTATTAATGAATGATAATTAGATCATATGATAAATTGTTCTTGTGTTGTCCTTGTGTGTAGGTGTTTGGTTTATGCACTGTCATACCGATCGACATATGTCATGGGGCCTAGTCATGACGTTCATAGTGAAAGATGGAAAGGGCCTAGGAGCGCAAATGTTACCTCCGCCGCAAGGAATGCCTCCGTGCTAACAATTTTTATAAAGAACTATTTTCCAAAATGTGCGTACCATATATATATAGTCCCACTTATTTGTAGTCAATACAAGAAGCTTCTTAGCATTGACTAGGGTCATGTTGAAATTTCCTCGTAAAAAGATATTAAAATTTGAAATAAATAATCTCGATTGATTAAATCTTCACGTACTATGTATATAGTCCCACTTATTTGTAGTCAATACAAGAAGCTTCTTAGCATTGACTAGGGTCATGTTGAAATTTCCTCATAAAAGGATATTAAAATTTGAAATTAATAATCTCGATTGATTAAATTTCTGCAACTTCATTGTCTTGAAATGTCTTTTTCAAGTGCCAGACCAGGTCGATACTGGTCCAAAATCATATAGTTTTCAATTACCAGGGCCAACTTGTATTAATATTCAAATGACTAGTCCAAATCAACGAAGTTGCAAAAATTTAATCAATCGTGATTATTTATTTCAAATTTTAATATCTTTTTATGAGGAAATTTCAACATGGACACAGTCAATGCTAAGAAGCTTCTTGTATTGACTACAAATAAGTGGGACTATATATGGTACTATATATGGTACGTACATTGGCTATTAGATGTTTCTTCCCTGCACCCCTATACTGGAAATTTGTTTATATGTTTGATGTAGTGTCTACTAGTTTTTCTATGATAATAACTCTATCCCTGGTTTATTTCCGAAATAATATTGTGATCTATTCACCCCAATCGCCGTATCTCCTACTGCAGAGTTCTCTGACGTATACATATAGACTCGTTATTATCTCATCAAAGAAATTGATGTTAATTTTTTCAATTGTTAAACAAAGGAGGTTAAGGAATTTTACCCCAACATATATTTGAAAGCACAGGTGATCATAGTAAGCGTCATCGCTCCAAAGATGACTCAAACAAGGATTAACAAAAGAAGTTAATACAAAGAGCTGATTTCCATTCAAGTCTGAGTTCTTATACAGGATACACACATATTTATAGGTTAAGGAGGAACTCTCCCGAACCTCTTCTAAAACTATTTGGGAACAAGAGGAATCTTTCTCCTTTGTCCATTACTTACGCAAGATAAGAAGGAATTTTTTAGGAGTTCTGAGAAACGTTGAAGCCACACACCTTTTACATTGAACAGTCGTCTCCCAAAATGATGTAGAAATGTCCTACATTGACCGTATCTATAAGAAAATAAGAGTTTAAATACCTTAATCTCACTCAAACTAATATGAGGCATTTGGTGATAAACTCAAACCTGACGGATTGTGCATGTAGTAATTACCAAGCTAATACGACAATGTTGATGTTGTTAAAAGTAGACATTTGATCCGTCTCTCTGATAATTCTACAAATGATTTCTATTTTAAGGACATTCCTGTTAGACAAGATCAGCATGCTAAACTTATTGCCGAAACTTGTGGAGTTTGACTTGGTTCAAACTCTTATCGTTCCAGCCGTTCCTAGTTTATAGGGTTGTTTAGTATTTGTTCTTCTGTTGCATTTTTTTGAACCTGTGGATGTAATCCTTTCCTTGGTTTCTGGTTGTAATCCTTTCCTTGTATCTAGGGTTTTCAAACCCAGTCTGTAATCATGAAACTATTATAAATACATGCATCCCACCATTGTTTGGGTATGCAATTGAAGTGAATATTACAAGTGATTAAGTTTTACAATTCCTACACGCAAGCTTCGATTTTACTGTTTATAAATGTCCAACAAATGTGTTGGGCTCAATCTGTGTTGATTGCATCATGTTTGGCACCCATGTGGCGGAGAAGCTGTGGACATGAAATGTTAGAATATGAGACAATAGTTGGGCCGAAGTCCTACCGATTTAAGTTTTAAGCATATGTAGCTTTTTTGCTTGTTGACGTATTAGCCGAGGTTATTCAATGTTGATGGACGTGAAGTTTTGTCCCATCCCATGTACTATGGCGTGCCACCGCACTTGACACGTGAGCTCTATGAAACAATTAGGAACTTGCAGAAAGTGATGCAACTTGTATCATTTGTCGTGAAGAGATGACAACAGCCAAGAAACTATTATTTGGACACTTTTTTCATGTGCCTTGCCTTTGATCATGATTAGAGTGACAGCATTTCCTGCCATACTTGCGGGCTCTAGTTGTACCTCGTGACAGTGGGACAGGTACAGCTGGAGGACATAGGGGTTCACCGTCAGCCAGATGCTCATCAACAGGGTAAACTTCTGGAACAAGACTTCGCTGCTGAAATTCCAGCAAAAGATCCTATTTACATCTAATTCTAAATGAATACGTGTTCATCCGAAATTGAGTGTAAACAGGAATTTCTGCTGAAATGTTTAGCAGGAAGTTAATTCCAAACTTCTGAGCACTGCAATTGTTGCTTTGTCTTTTAATTTCTGTGAGACGACGTAAGGTCTGATATTTGGTTATTAATGGAAAGGCACACTGTTGTTTTTAATTTCAGAACATTGTGGTTTTTAAAATTACATTTCCTTTTCCTTCATGCATGAAAGATTATTATACAAGGAAATGAAAAATGAAGGCGCCGATTGGATTTCATGCTTCACGGTCGTTCTTTGTTTTTCATTCATATGGAACTCTGATATTTTGTTCAGTATAAAATTGTGGAGTGTTAACTGTTAGAAAGAAATCATAATCCCTTACAATCAGGGAATAGAATAGGCGCGTATGTTGCAATTGTTTGACTTATTTTCATTCCCTTATTGTATAGCTGTCGGGAAAGTAGTTCCTAGTTTATAGGTTCTTTGCTGTATATAATGATTCTATTATTAACAGAGTTATTATTTTGGCCAAATATTGTGTTTGCCAACCCTAATTTTACATTAACTGATGATTTTAATTGGGAACAGGGACAGGCACAACGGCTCAGGGTGGTGGAGTTGCTGGTGATAGTGTGAGCCAACATGAAGCCAAGCTCCGAGCTGCTGCTGCTGCTGCAGCATCGACATATGAAAAGTCTCATGTATGGTAATGACACCTTTATCCTAAGTTAACGTTTGCATTTTTATTGGTGGAGTGGTTATATGTTTCCATCATATTTTAGTTTGTTCCTAGGTTGCTTGTGAGAGTGTGTGCTTGATACATATGATTTGGATATGTTGCACTGCATAGAATGCTGCGTACCAGAGGTCCAGAGCCTAACAAACTACGCCCTCTTGTGTGTAGGTCTCCTGGAGACGCGGCACTTCCTCAGGTATATTGTAAGACAATATATGTGGATAACAAGGGATGAGGAAATTAGCTCAGGGATGGATGAATAACTGGAGTCTCAGTTTTGAGCATATTATTGTATAAGTTAACTCTCTTCATCTTTTTCGAAAAGAAATTTATCACTTGTAACATTTACCAAATTTATCACTTGTAACATTTACCAATAACCGATCGCGAATGGTAGAATTGTGTAGAACTTGTAATGCTGCCGCTATGTACCCTATCGGCTTCTTCTGTATTAATTCAAACCCCATAGAAAGGAGTGATTTTGAGAGATTTTCAATGTGACCGGTACATGAGATGGTACATCACGTGTCATATAAATAATGAGATATGTGTGTTAAAAAATTAATAACTTAAAAAAAAAAAATTAAGAGCAGGCTGTGGCTTGTTTTTTTTTTTTTGAAAAAAAAAAAATATATATATATGTTGAAAATTAAAAATCGTAAAATAATAATATGCTCCTATTTAACGCCCTCTAGATCTATAATTTAAATGGGGTACTTAAAGTGATAGTTCACGAATCATTGCCAATGGAAATATATGTGCGGAAGGAGATTTTAGAGATAACACCGATAATGGGCTTGACAGGTTCTTTTATCAACTTGGGCAAGGGACATGTGGTTGATGCTGTAATTTGGGGGCCATATTTTGGACGGGAACTAGCAGTTGACAAGAGCATTTCAAAAATATGCGTGAAGATGGATTCGGCTCTAAGTGTTAATTTAATTGATGATATGATTGATACCAGCTTTTATCTCTTGCCAACATCATTGATTATTGTAAATAACTTATGACACGCATAGTCAAATGCAAGTTAGTGCATGTCTACTAGGAGAGGAACATGGTGACATATGGTATTGTCACTTGGAGCTATAATCTGAATCTTGAGTACCTTTTTTTGAGAATCCTCCTGACTGTATTGAAACTCGGTTATTTAGTGATATGATGGGAGTCCCTAGAACTAGAACTATATGTCATAACTCTTCGAGCTAGTTTTTTAGGTGATCCACCCCCTTACCTTATGTTACAAAAAAAGAAAGTGATAAAATCCCTTAATATGCAAGATCCGACTATTGTTCTCTCTTTTAACCATTATACGATGTGAGAAGTTTTCATTGGATCTATGGTTCACCTTTTAAACACGTGAAATATATTTATTAATTGAGTGACGTTATTAGAACTATGAAATAGTTGCAAGAGAGAATCCTTCCTTCATGGCAAAATGTCGGATGTCCCTTGACTTTATTGATCTTTGATCTCTCATAAGTTCATAACCATTGGAGTAGAAGCCTTGAAGTGGGTATTGTGCTTGGTTGATTCATTACCTAACTCCATACGCACAACAATTGACCTTCCCTTGTTACTATTTTTGTTTTGGTTTTGGGTTGATCCCAAAGCTCACATCGCAATTAACTGAACAGTGAAAGAGGCAAAATCCTATCTGCATGTTGTGTTAATTCCTCAAATTTCGTTATCAGGTTTAATTTGGACATATAAGATCTTCATTGAGTGTTAATTATGCAAGTTAATTTCCTGAAGCTCTAAGCACCAGAAATATAAAAGTAGAAGCAAAGTAAATTGTCTGTGACAGGCAGGAATAGAAAAGATCCGTGACGGCATGAAACGAAAAATTATTGTGGGGTGGGGTGGGGGCGGGGGCGTGGAATAAAGGAAACACCTTTTGGGTTTTATGAGGTGGCATGGAAGCTGACTAGCGACCGACAGCCAACAAAACGTTCATTTTTTCTTTTGTTTTAGTTGAGTTCAATTACTTCAGATTGGAAATGAAGGAATTCTGATTATACTGTATTATGTGAAAGCTGACCTTTCTCACTAATAATTTATTTAGTAATCGCCATTCACGCATGACGGCGTGAGGAGGAGGATTGAGGGAGGAGGAGTGCTAGTTACTTTCTTAGTTTTAGATCCTTTCACCCTCCCTCTGAATATTTGGATACCAAAATAGTGGCGATATTAAGGACAATGTTTTATGAACACTTCTTGCGTAGTATTAAGATTTTAAAAGACGTTAGGTGCTAGTTGAGTGATGGGTTGGGACCTAACCAAACTAAGCTGATTTAATTGAATTGATTATATCTCATATTAATAAGTGTTTATTTACTTAAAAACATGCATAATTGTATTGTTTTTATACAGTTTTAGAACATATTAAAAACAAGAAACAAGTGTATAATGATTGTCCATTGTATTCAACAAGTTTCTTACATTTATGGAACAAAATAAAATGCAAAATGAAAGTTATCGATTTTCAGTCTAAGTAAGAGTTACGACTTATGCGGATGCCTAGATAGGTATAGGCGGTCTAAGCCCGTGTCTAGGCGGACTAAGTGGATGCCTAAGTAGGTAGCGTCATTCCTTAATTTTCGAACGTCAAGGAATTAATCGGGACGGTGACCAGCCGCCTAACGCTTAACGTGCTTACCATAGCATCCGCTGTTAGTTTTTTTTTTTTTTTGGAAACTTTAGACGGATATTGATTATTCCTTTCCTATGTCTTTAACCTTCACCAGTAAATTACTTAATTTTCGATTACGTACAATAGGCTCCTGTGTTTTTATCTCTTATATATAATATGTGTGTGTGTATATATATCCATCCTCAACTCATCATGCGAACTACATCTGTTAAAGACATAGGAAAGGAATAATCAATATCGTCGTCGATCAGCATGAAGATTTTAATTAGCTTGAAACTTGTAGTCGGCTTGTTATTAGCTACTGTTGGCATCTTCCATTGCCAAGCTTCGCCTCCTCGCTACACTTTTGTGGTAATTAACTCCAGTTCAGTTCAGAATTCTGATGCATATGTATGAATTGCATGACTGACAATTTATTTATTTTGTAGACCATACGACGTAACTGATGATTGAATTGATTTTTTTAATAATCCCCTTCCATTTTCCGACTATAATATGTTAACTTAAAATGCATATATATATATATAGGTACACACACACATACACACATATATCTGTGATTTCAAGGATATTAATGAATAGCTTCTGTTTGTTTGTAAAAATCAATTTTAGGTCGAAGAAACTCCATACAAACGATTGTGTTGCACAAAGAACATCTTGACTGTAAACGGCCAGTTTCCTGGACCAACGTTGTATGTTCATGCTGGAGATACTATCGTAGTGGATATCTATAACAAGGGCAATCGTAACATTACCATCCACTGGTAATTAATCAACTTTATACAGTGCATGTAGTCTCATCCGGCTTTTACATAAATTCATCATACGATTCTACAATTCTGAACCATCTATTTTAGGCATGGAGTTAAGCAACTGAGGAATCCATGGTCAGACGGTCCTGATTACATCACACAATGTCCTATCCAACCAGGAGCCAGGTCTACCCAAACCGTTATATTTTCCTCAAATGAAGGGACTCTATGGTGGCATGCCCATATCCAGTGGGATCGAGCCACCGTCCACGGTGCTATAGTCATATACCCCAAGAAGGGAGCCACTTACCCTTTTCCCAAACCTCACGCTGAATTTCCAATCATCTTGGGTATGCAAATCAATTCAAACGTCAGTTCCACAAAACACTTATAAAATAGCTTAAAGCACTTTCAAATAACTACAAACGCTTGTGACAGCTAAAGTTAAACGGTTTTTTTGGGCATTTTCTATTGCATTTTCATTAAAATTTTCACTGTGTTCTATTGCAAAGATTTCTGACCTTATGAGCATTGTGATTTCTATATAAACATTTCCAAATTACGATCCTAACTTGTCTGCAAATTGTTGATTTGAAAATTCTAGGAGAGTGGTGGAAGGAAGATATCGGACAACTTTACAATGAAACCATTCAAAGCGGAGCGGACGCTAATACTTCAAATGCTTTCCTCATCAATGGTCAACCAGGCGATCTCTATCCTTGCTCAAAACCAGACACATTTAAGCTCAAAGTTGATTCCGGCAAAACCTACTTGCTCAGACTAATCAACTCTGCCGTGCAAGTGATGCTGTTTTTCGCCATTGCTAATCACAACGTCACGGTTGTAGGCTCAGATGCTAGCTACACCAAGCCATTTTCAACAGATTATGTGACCATATCTCCCGGCCAAACCATTGACCTCTTGTTAAATGCCGACCAAATCCCCAATAACTACTACATTGCTACGAAAGCCTACGTTGGCGGGGCTGGGGTTCCCTACGACAACACAACCGCCACTGCCATACTCCAATACCACGGAAATTTTAATTCATCTCCTACTTCTTTGCCTAATATTCCTTTCTATAACAACACCAACGCATCGGTTCACTTTACCAGTAAACTCAAAAGCTTGGCTGATAAAAACCACCCCGTTGACGTGCCACACATGATAACAAATCCTTTGTTCTTTACAATCTCCGTCAACTTACTACCCTGCCCGAATAATTCATGTGGTGGGCCTAATGGTACTCGTTTTGCCTCCAGTGTCAACAACATTAGCTTTGTCAACCCCACCATTGACATATTGCAAGCTTACTATTACCATGTGAATGGGGTATTTGGAACTCGCTTTCCAAATTTCCCCCCCTTGCTATTTAATTTTACAGCTCCAAACTTGCCGTTGTACCTACTCCCGACAAAGCGAGCGACAGAGGTGAAGATACTGGAGTACAACTCAACGGTGGAGATAGTGTTTCAGGGGACAAATATAGTGGCAGGTGATGACCATCCGATGCATCTACATGGATTCAGTTTCTACGTTGTGGGATGGGGGTTTGGGAATTTTGACAAGGACAAGGACCCTTTGACATATAATCTTGTCGATCCTCCTCTTCAGAACACCATCGCTGTCCCTGTAAATGGTTGGACTACCATTAGATTCAAAGCAGACAATCCTGGTACGTAACTAAAAAAGACGTTCATCATCTCTAATAAATATATTATCTAAGGGGCCGTTTAATAATTACCATATGAGTTTTCAGTTTCTAATTTTAGTTAACCGCCTCTAGTTAGTTATATTAATTAATGATTAGATCATATGACAAATTGTTCTTGTTGTTGTCGTTGTGTGTAGGCGTTTGGTTTATGCACTGTCATATCGATCGACATATGTCATGGGGCATGGACGTGACATTCATAGTGAAAAATGGAAAGGGTCCAGGAGCACAAATTTTACCTCCGCCACAAGGACTGCCTCCGTGCTAACAATTTTTTTAAGGCTTTGAAGCTGGTTCAATGTTCATGGCAATAAATTGGGACATCATGTAGTTAGTCCCTTCTATTCCGGATATTTATGTCAGTAGAATTTAACAGGTTTTGTATTGTCGCCTATTTGGTGGCGATCAACGACTCAAGAATAAGAGGAAAGGTTTCCATCAAAGAAATATGATGATCAATGCGCTTTGTATCGTACTAAAATTAAAATTTACCTGGCCTTATCTTCAGAACACCATCAAAGAAATATGTGAAGCAATACGCTGTTTTAACAATAACCCTCCATTTTGCTGGAAGAACGTGGCTTTGAGATTAAAGAACTTCCGTCTCTTCACACTGGAATAAACCTCAGTGATCCCAAACGACATAAATAAGCCAAAAAAGCCCAGACCTGCAAGTTTAACTTTAATTATATACTAACATATTCAGCACCACTGCTAATAAATTGATCAAAATAATTTTTTTTTGCTTTAATTATATACTATCAGTCTAGGCACGTGATCAAATTAATTTTTTTGCTTTAATTATATACTATCAGTCTAGGTACGTGCCTAGACTGGAAAAACTTTTATGTGTTTGATGTAGCGTCCACCAGTTTTCCTATGGTAATAATTATATCCCTGGTTTGTTTTTGAAATGCCATACTGCAGTTCTGAGTTCTGTGATATACATATAGATTCATTATTATCTCATAAAAGAAAATGATATTAATTTTTTTTTCGATTTTTTTTTTTTTTTTTTTGGAAAACTTAGGCGGGATGAGGGAAATTTATTGATAGGAAAAAAGAAATTACACTTAGTTAGGGGGGACATAAACCTTACCCCTCGTAGAACAAGAAAAATGAAATACAAGGAGGGAGGGCATACACCTTCAAAGAAAATACAGGAAAAAAAGAAAAGAGGGGTGTGTGTGTGTGTGTGTGTGTGTGTGTGTGTTGGGGGGGGGGGGGGGGGGGTGAGGGACATAGATCATACTCCTCTTGAAAAAGAAAATACAAGAAAAAGATTGAGTGGACATATACCCAAACCCCTCTATAAACCTTAAAAGGTAAGAACCTGCAAAACAAGCTGCAAAACAAAAAAGGAAATCCAAAAAGATTAGGTAAAAAAGGGAAATCACACATCAAGAAGGGGAGACAAACCTGTAGGCTGGCATGCTCAAGAAATCTGAGGTGCAGAAGAGGAAGAATCTCTATAGGAGGAGCGGAATGCCAAACAAGTGAAGATGAGAGAAGCCCTAATTGGCTAATTTGTTAGTAACAACATTCCCTTCTCGAAATGTATGAGAGTAACAGAAAACCATGTTTTGCAATCGGAGAATACAATTGTTCCAACATGTCTGGAGTGACCAAGGAGGAGAGAAGGATCCAGAAGCGAAGCAGGATATTAATTTTTTTCAATTGTTATACAAAGTGAGTATGTTTTAGCTTGAGTGTTTATCAATGGAGGCCGTGAGAATGAGTCCTGCAGATTTGCAGGTTGCTCGAAAATGACAGAGAGAAAAGGAAGGTGCTAACAATCCTTGGATTCCATTCACAGCTCACACACTAAGTGTAATGAGCATATTACCGTTACAAAGAGAGAGGAAAGAGATGAGAGTTTCTCTCTTACATCAAAGTAAATCCAACAATTCAAGCAATCTATCCTATAAGATAGTTACATGTAGAAAAAACAATCACTTAACTAAATGAATATGAAATGCACACTTGGACTATGATCCAAGGGCTCAAATTTAATCAAGGCTTTTAAATTTGCAGAGACCAATATTCATTTCTTGCAAAACACTTATGCACTAACAGAGGGTAAGGAATTTTACCCCAAGACATAGTTGAAAGCACAGATGATCACACTAAGACCTGGTTTGGTACTGAGGTGATTCTGAAAAAAGCTGGTATCAAAAAAAGTTGGGAGCTGTTTTTGTGTTTGGTAAACATTCAGCTTCAGTTTTTTTTCACAGTTTTGGGTGAAAAAAAGCCAAAAACAAGAAGCTGCAAAACCCAGCTTTGAAAAATCGGCTTTTTTTCACATCTGTTTTACATAAAAGTTTACCAAACACTATAATACTGTTTTTTTTTTTTCAAAAGCACTTTTACAAAAAAGTTTACCAAACACTCTGCTGCTTTATTTCACAGCCGCTTATTCTCACAACACAGCAGAATCAGCTTTTTTTCAAAGCACAGCAATACCAAACCAGCGTCACCGCTGCAAAGATGACTCAAACAAGGATTAACAAGAAACATTAATACAAAGAACTGATTTCCATTCAAGTCTGAGTTCTTACAAAGGATACACACATATTTATAGGCTAAGGAGAAACTCTCCCGAAACTCTTCCAAATTTATCTAGGAAGAAGAGGAATCTTCTTCCTTTGTCCATTACTTACACAAGATAAGATGGAATCTCCTTGGTCCACAGCTTCTTCTTCGTGATAGCTTTTGGTTTAGATAAGTAGCTATATACACAATTTTTTGCTAAATATGGTACAATTTTGAGAATATGTTGGGCTCAATCTGTGTTGATTACAACATGTTTGGCTCCCATGTGGCGGAGAGGGTGTGGACATGAAATGTTAGAATATGAGACAATAGTTAGGCCGAAATCCTACCGATGAGTTTTAAGCATGTGGAGAATTTTGCTTGTTGACGTGCATAAGCTGAGGTTATTCTACCTAGATTGACGTGAAGTTTTGTCCCATCCCAGGTACTATAGTGTGCCACTGTGTTAGACAAATAAGGAATATGGTTGGAGTCCTTGTGTAATTGTATATAATATTATTATTGGAAGAATAAGCCGTCCTACAGCCGTCCTACCTTGTCCTACCTACACACTAGCCGTCCTACGGCCGTCAAGCCGTCCTACAGCCGTCCTACCTTGTCCTACCTACACACTAGGACGGCTACCTTGTCCTCTACAGCCGTCCTACCTTGTCCTACCTACACACTAGGACGGCTACCTTGTCCTACCTACACATTTGTATCATGTATATATATCCTTGTAATCTTGTAGAGAAAGATAATGAAAAATTAAGCATTCTCTTCCATTTGCATTCTCTTCCATAAGCATTCTCTTCCATTTTTCCACATTCATGTATCAATAACAAATATAATTTTTAGCCTACATACCTTTTTCTACATGGTATACAGAGCAGGTTTATAACCCTAGCCCTAATTTTTTTTTCGGCAGCTTTCTCTGCCGTTCCCATGGCTGTTTGTGGCCCGTCCCGTCCCTCCTCTGCTCGTCCTCCCCTCCACTGCACCTACTGCAATTTTGATTATCATACCCGAGACACCTGCCATCAACTTCATGGCTATCCCGTTGGCCATCCCCTCCATGGCCAACCGTGGCGACCACCGCGCCGTGCCACTGCTTCCAGTTCTTCCCGCAGCCATGCACCTTCCAGTCCTCCCCGGCAGCCACGGTTTTCTGCTTCCCGGCCCCATAATTTCACCCAGGCCCATCACGTGCAAGGCACCCAGGCCCCCGCCTCCTCTTCTACTCCAACGACCCACCAAGTGCACGGGACCCAGCCCACTTTGCATGACTTGCAGCTTGCCATGCTTGACCTCTCTGCCGAGCAGCACTCCCGTGTTCTAGCTGCTCTACGTGACACCACCACCCCTCCTCAGGCCAATGTCGTGCTCACTACTGATTTTGCCCAAGGTTTGTTACCTGTCACCTCTCGTCATGGTCAATGGATTCTTGACAGTGGTGCTACGGATCATATTACTTCTTCCACTTCATGTTTGGTTAATCGTTCTCCTTCACATTTGCCGCCTGTTTCTTTGCCTAGTGGTGCTTCCGCTCCCATTACTTTTACTGGCACTCTTCCTTTAAATTCCTCAGTTACTTTGAAGGATGTTTTATGTGTCCCTAATTTCCGAGTGGACCTTTTATCGGTTGGTAAACTTACAGATGGATTATCGTGTTCCATAACCTTCTTTCCTTCTTGGTGTGTTTTGCAGGACTTGGTTTCGAAGGCGATGATTGGTGTGGGTAAGCGACGTGGCGATCTGTATTACCTTGTGGCCCTTACCTCTTCTCTCCCCACCCATCAACCTCTCTGCAACATCATTACCATCCCCTCCTCCCTCTGGCGTAGGCGTCTTGGTCACCCCTCCTCCACTCGTTTGCAAGCTTTAGCATCTAGCTCTCTTAATTGCACTTTTGATTCTAGTCATATTTGTGATGTTTGTCCGTTGGCAAAACAAACTCGTCAACCTTTTCTTTTGAGTTCAATTTCATCAACTTTCCCTTTTGCTTTAATTCATTGTGATATTTGGGGCCCGAATCGTCCATCTTCTCTTTCTGGTGCTAATTATTTCTTAACCATTGTGGATGATTTTTCTCGCTTTACGTGGGTCTTCCTCATGAAACATAAATCCGACACTCAACAATTAATTAAGGATTTTTTTGCTTATGTCACTACCCAATTCCGCACTACCATCCAATGTATTCGTACTGACAATGGTGGTGAATTTTTATCTCTTCGTAGTTTTTTCTCTGATCATGGGGTGCTTTTACAAACTTCTTGTGTTTATACCCCCCAACAAAATGGCGTTGTTGAAAGAAAACATCGTCATCTTCTTGAAACCGCTCACGCCCTTCGTTTTCAATCCCATCTTCCTATCAAGTTTTGGGGGGAATGTGTTCTTACCACTACTTATCTCATCAATCGTCTCCCTACCCGTCTTCTCCATCATAAATCCCCATTTGAGGTTCTCTTTTCGAAAACCCCATCTTATGACCACTTCCGCGTCTTTGGTTGTCTGGCATATGCCACCTCTGTCACTCCCACCACCAAATTTTCCCCTCGGGCTCATCGTTGCATTTTTCTCGGTTATCCTCATGGACAAAAGGCCTATACCCTTTACGATCTCGACAATCACCGCATTTTCACTAGTCGAGACGTCATCTTTCACGAAAGTACTTTCCCTTATGCCATTTCTCACCCTCCTATCCCATCTTCTTCGCCTACCCTACCCATCCCACCCCCTCTGGACTTTACATATAACCCACCCCTTCCTGCCCCAACGCCTCACCCTCCTCCACCTTCCTCCCCTTCCACGCCTCCCACAGATTCCCTTGTTGCCCCATTACCCGTTCTTCCCCATGCCCCTGCCCTCTCGGCATCCCCTCCTTCCCCCCCCCCCCCCCCCGCTACTTCCTTACCTTTCTCCCTTTTACCCACGGACATCCCTACCCCCCCCCCCCCCACTACCTACCAATCCTCCCCTTCCCCGCACCTCTTCCCGTGCCCATAAACCTCCATCCTATTTAAAAGACTACGTTTGCTCGCAGGTGATTCTGCCATCCTACCCATCTTCGACTTCGCAACCCGGTTCTACACAAGGTACGCGATATCCACTTTGTAATTTTCTCTCTTATCACCGTTACTCTCCCAGGCATTTTTCTTACATTAACTCTGTCAGTCGGACTGTAGAGCCTTCCTCCTTTGCCGAGGCAGCCACTGACCCCAATTGGCAACGTGCTATGACTGAGGAGCTTCAAGCTTTACATGCTAATGGTACTTGGACTTTAACTTCCTTGCCCCCTGGCAAAATTCCCATTGGTTGTAAGTGGGTGTACAAACTCAAGCACAATTCCGACGGCTCTATTGACCGCTACAAAGCTCGTTTGGTTGCTAAAGGCTTCACTCAGGCTGAAGGTATTGATTATCATGACACTTTTTCTCCTACTGCTAAGATGACTACGGTGCGTTGTCTTCTTGCTCTTGCTGCTAGTCAGTCTTGGTCTCTTCATCAGCTTGATGTTAATAATGCTTTCTTACATGGTGACTTACATGAAGAAATCTATATGTCTCCTCCTCCTGGTCTTCGGCGACAGGGGGAGAATCTTATGTGTCGCCTTCATAAGTCACTTTATGGTCTTAAGCAGGCTTCTCGCCAATGGTTTGCCAAATTCACTAGTGCCATCATTTCTGCCGGTTTTCAACAATCCAAAGCTGACTATTCATTGTTCACTAAAAAGTCTGGTATTTCTTTCACAGCTTTGCTCATTTATGTGGATGATATTGTGATTACAGGCAATGATGCTAGTGCCATTAATTCTCTGAAGTCTTTTCTCCGTGATCATTTTCGGATAAAAGACCTTGGTGATTTAAAATATTTTTTGGGTATTGAGGTTTCTCGTTCCAAACAAGGGATTTATATTTCTCAACGCAAGTATGCATTAGAGATTCTCAAGGACTATGGTTTTTTGGGAGCACGACCCATTGCTTTTCCTATGGATGACACAAAATTATCTGATAAAGGAGAACTTCTCAAGGATCCTGAAAAGTATCGACGATTAGTAGGTCGGTTAATATATCTCACTATCACTCGGCCGGATATCACCTATTCTGTGCATGTTCTAAGCCGTTTTATGCACGAGCCAAGGATATCTCATATGGATGCTGCGCTTCGTATTGTTCGTTATTTGAAGGCTACTCTAGGTCAAGGTTTATTATTTCGTTCTGACAACCAGACCAAGTTAACTGCGTTTTGTGATTCTGATTGGGCAGGTTGCCCTATCACTCACCGTTCGACTACTGGGTATTGTGTATTCTTGGGCGGTTCTTTGATTTCTTGGCGGACGAAACGACAGAAAACCGTTTCGCTCTCTTCAGCAGAGGCGGAATATAGGGCCATGGCAGGTGCTTGTTGCGAGATAGTTTGGCTTCGTTTTTTGTTGAAGGATTTGAACATTCCTTTGGATGGTCCTTCCATTTTATTTTGTGATAATCAAGCAGCGTTACATATAGCTGCCAATCCTGTTTTTCATGAACGAACTCGTCACATTGAGATGGATTGTCACTTTATACGAGATAAGATTGTAAATGGCACAATAGAGACCAAGCATGTGGGTACGGCACAACAGTTGGCAGACTTGTTTACCAAACCTCTTGGGAAAGAAAAGTTTTCGGGTATGTTACGCAAGTTGGGAGTTCTTGACATCCACTCTCCAACTTGAGGGGGAGTGTTAGACAAATAAGGAATATGGTTGGAGTCCTTGTGTAATTGTATATAATATTATTATTGGAAGAATAAGCCGTCCTACAGCCGTCAAGCCGTCCTACAGCCGTCCTACCTTGTCCTACCTACACACTAGCCGTCCTACAGCCGTCAAGCCGTCCTACAGCCGTCCTACCTACACACTAGGACGGCTACCTTGTTCTCTACAGCCATCCTACCTTGTCCTACCTACACACTAGGACGGCTACCTTGTCCTACCTACACATTTGTATCATGTATATATATCCTTGTAATCTTGTAGAGAAAGATAATGAAAAATTAAGCATTCTCTTCCATTTGCATTCTCTTCCATAAGCATTCTCTTCCATTTGCATTCTCTTCCATTTTTCCACATTCATGTATCAATAACAAATATAATTTTTAGCCTACATACCTTTTTCTACGCACTGCACTTGATACGTGAGGTCTATGAAACATTTAGGAACTTTAAGATTCGCATTGCTGATTACATTCGTTATCGAAAGCTCACATTAAACATGAATGATCGATTCCCAGATGCTACGCATGAAGAGCTTAATGCGCAAGTTTGAGGTCTCATTAGTTTCAAGTGTTTTATTTTGTAATCATCCAATTCTGCATATTGGAGTCTTAGTTGTTGATGATGGATATGCAGAAGTGACGCAACTTGTATCATTTGCCGTGAAGAGATGACAACAGCCAAGAAACTATTGTGTGGACACCTTTTTCATGTGCCTTGCCTTCGATCATGGTTAGAGCAACAGCATAACTGCCCTACTTGCAGGGCCCTAGTTGTACGTCCTGACAGTGGGAAAGGTACAGCTGGCGGACATAGGGGTTCACGGTCAGATGCTCATCAACAGGGTAAACATCTTAGTGTTGCAATTTGTGTTGTCTTTCAACGTAAGGTCTGATATTTGGTTATTAGAAGGAAGGCACTTTGTTGTTTTTAATTTCAGAACTTAGTAGTTTTTAAACTTACATTTCCTTTTCCTTCATACATGAAAGATTATTGTAGAAGGAAATGAAAAATGAAAGCACCAATAAAATGCCGTTGGATTTCCTGTTTCATGGTCGCTCTTTTATTGTATAATCTATTTTGATCATATGGGACTCTAATATTTTGTTCAGTATAAAATTGTGGTGAGTTGACTGATGATTTTAATTGGGAACAGGGACAGGCACAACGGCTCAGGATAGTGGAGTTGCTGGTGATGGTGTGAGCCTATATGGAGCCAGGCTCCGAGCTGCTGCTGCTGCTGCTGCATCGATTATTAGAAGTCTCATGTATATCCTTCTGCAAACAGACAATTATGGTAATAACACCCTTATCGTAAGTGTTAGTTTACATTTTATTGGAGGAGTGGTCACATGTTTCCATTGTATTTTAATTTGTTCCTAGGTTGCTTGTGAGAGTGTGTGCTTGATACATATGATTTGGATATGTTGCACTGCATAGAATGCTACATACTACACCCTTACAAACTACGCCCTCTTGTGTGCTGGTCTCCTGGATATGCAGCACTTCCTCAGGTTCAAAGACATATGGTTGACTCCTCTAATACTGAATCTAGTGGAGAAGCTTGTAGTGGACAATCACAACCGCAGCTTGCAGCCCCTGGTGGACCTGCAAAGTTGTCTTTCTCTCAGTTTCCACCTTACGTGTTTGTCCCTGGAGCCAACGTGGCCTATGGGGAGAGGTCGGGCAGCGATCCAAATCTGACAGCCTCTCAGCTGGAGGCCCAGAAAAAGTTTCTTCAGCACCAGATAGAGCTGGTATTAAAGAGACGATGAATAACTTCTGTTGTGATTTGTGGTAGCTACCCCCGTTTTCTCTGCTTAGTAACTGCTTTTCTTATACAGATCCTGCAGAATCAGCTCCAACTTTTACAGAAACCAAAACCAAAGGAAAGTGTGCACATGGGTCCAACAAGGGCTTCTTTGGATGGCAAAGGAAAGAGTGTTGCAGCTTCTTCATCTGCTTCAGATTGTGGACGTCATGAAGATGGGGTTGATTCGTAGACATGGCATAACTTTAGGTATATTGTAAGACACAATATATGTGGATAACAAGGGATGAGAAAAATGTTGAGAGTTGTTCCAAATCGGTGAGGGACAAGGTTTGCTATGTACTTATATGGTATTGGGCTACTCCCCATATAGCTAATTGGTTTTATGATGGAACCCCAACTTTCTTCATAGTATCAGAGCATGTTGTCCTCGTGTGAAGCCAAATGACCATACGTGCTCCACGTCACCCAGTTATTGTCCACGTGTAGGCTTGAAAATTCGCTACATGTGTGGGGGCGTGTTGAGAGTTGTCCCACATCGATGAGGGACAAGGTTTGCTATGTACTTATATAGTCTTGAGCTACTCCTCATATAGCCAATTGGTTTTACGGTGGAACCTCAATTTCATCAAAAAATAGGTTAGGGATGAAAGAATAACTGGAGTTTGAGCATATTATTGTATAAGTTACACTCTTTCCCTCTTTTTGAAAAAGAAATTTCTTATCTTTTTGTACTTGTAACATTTTCCAATACCGTTCGTGGATGATAAAATTGTGTAGTACAGTAGCAGGACGTGAAATGTTGCCTCTATCGGCTTCTTCTGTATTAATTCAAACCCCATAGAAAGGGAATTCGGGTTCAGCTCTGAGGCTAAAAGGACTGACTTAACGTAAACATATCGGGCAGATAAAGGAACATCTTCCTAGTAATTCAGACACAAATGAAACGATCCATTGATTGATAATCGCTGAATCCAACTATTTGTTAGAAAATAAATGGAGTGATCTGCAACGCTTCAAAGAAAAACAACCTTCTATCCGGCTGGGAGACCCTTTTTTCTTCGTTTTTTTTGTTAAAAGCAGGCAATGGCTTCTTTTCTTTCTTTTTTTTTTAGTAAAAATTGTAAAATAGTAGTCTGCTTCTATTTAACGCCCTCTCCATCTTTAAATGGGGTGCTTAAAATGTTAAGAGTATTACTCACATTCAGCGAAATGAAAGTTTAAAATCCCTTAATATGCAAGAGCCAGTCATCATCACGGTTCTCTCTTTCAACTATTTCGCTATTTAGAAAGTATTTATGAGACATGTGGTTCACTTTTTAAACATGTAAGAGATATTTATTTATTAAGTAACGTTACTAAAACTATGAAATAGTTGTAAAAAAGAATCTCTTCTCCAAGACTGAATGTCGGGTGTCCTTTAACCTTATTGATCTTTGATGTCACATAAGTTCATATACACATTGGACTAGAAGCCTGGAAAGTGGGTATTGTGTTTGGTTGATTCGTTACCTAATTGCTTACGCTCCAAAGTTGACCTTCCCTTGTAATTATTTTTCTTTGGGTTGATCCCAAAGCCCACATGGCAATTAACTAAAAAGATGCAAGACCCCAATCAATCATACTCTCATTGAGGCCGAAGCCTTTTCGGCTTTGACATGCCGCAATCTGCGTTGTGTCAAATTGCATGTGGTGAGAATATTTTAGTAAAGGGGATGTTGAGATTTTAACTATGCATTCCGAATTTGAAACTATCTCATTCTCTATATTATTGTAATAATTTTAGAATCTTTCTCTTTCCTTAATAATGATAATAAAGTTTTTTTAAAAAAATTGCTCAAATTTCGTTATCAGGTTTAATTTGGATTTATATATTCGTTGAGTGTTAAGCTAATTTTCTGAATCTCTAAGCACCAGAAATATAGGAGTAGAAGCAAAGTAAATTGTCCTAGGTTAGGATGGTTGGGTCTAATTAATTAAAATATTACAAAGGTAATATTCAAAGACACGGAATGGAGGACAGGACAGGCGCAATTAATTGCGAAATTCCAACTTGCTTCTCCATTCCTTTTTGCTTGGTTGATTATTCCAGTAGAAGTATGACCAGTGGTACAAGGTAATTGCTCAACCATATAGAGATTATATAGTAAGTGAACCAAATTGATCATAATAGAAATGCTAAGAAAATTCTCTCAAAATAAAACTTATCACTTTACAATTTAACATTAACTTCCATATCAATTTCATAAAGTATTGTACCAAAAACATAAAATCGGAATAATTTCACTTTAAAATGGATCCTACTAATATATGATCATTTCTGATGGTACATTTACACAAGCCTAATCTTTTTGTCTTCTTTTGACAGATTAGGTATATTTCTCTTCTTTTGATGGATTAGGTATATTTACAAAAGCCTAACCTTTTTGTCCTCGTATGGCTCTAGGCCGTCTGGGCCTGTGCAAGTCAATCTTGATCAGCCTTCTCAACATCTGGAATATATGGCTGCCTGACATACAAATTTCAAATTAACATAGGGTAATTAAATAGTATAATCCAAGCTTAATTAATCAACATAATGTTAATTAATTAGTAAAAATTATCTGTGACTGCATGAAAAGAAAAGTATGGGAGAATTTGTTGATTTATCCAATAGTAAAGATATTATGAACACATGTTTTATCAAGATTGTATATGAGATTTCGGAGATTTTGTGTGAAATTCATAAAAATGTTGACCCTCCTTAAGCTAGTTTTTTGGAAAGAAAAAAAAAGTAGGACAATGTATTATGTTAGAAAACAATAACTTAAATCAAAACAAATTTTATGTCTCACTGATTATAAATTGACATATGTCATTAAAAAGTAAATAAAAAGAGCTATAAACATAACTTTTAATAAATATTAAAAGTAGTTCAGTTTTAAACAAACAAACAAGAAAAAAAACCTTTAAAAACTCTGAACTTTTAAATTTTATGGTGTAGTGACTGGCACTCTAAATTTTTAAGTTTAGAAAGAAAAAAATTATATAACATTATTACATATTAATATTAGATATAAAAATTTGTAGGGTCCTCTAAATTCGGGTAACTGTGCGATTGCACTTTTGGCTTCCGAAAGCCGCCTCTGTGGTTCATGAACACTTCTTACTTAGCACAACATCCACTGTGAGCTGTAACCTTCACCAGTAAATTGATTAATTTTCGATTACGCTCTCTCTCTCTCTCTCTCTCCCTATATATACTCACACTCACACACACACACCCACATCCATCCTCGACTCATCATGCGAACTACATCTTCTGTAGACATAGGAAACGAATCATCAACGTCGTCGTCGATCAGCATGAAGATTTTAATTAGCTTGAAACTTGTAGTTGGCTTGTTATTGTCTACTGTTGGCATCTTCCATTGCCAAGCTTCGCCTCCTCGTTACACTTTTGTGGTAATTAGCTCATTTCCTTTCGATGCAGTTCAGTTCTGAATTCTGATGCATATGTGTGAATTGCATGCATCATGCATGTTGTTATAGAGATCATTTACTTTAATCATGTTTTATAAACCACATGAGATGATAGTTGATGGCTAGATTCCTACTTTAAAGCACTAAAAGAATAATTCAATCATCAACCGTCACGTCATGTAGTCTATAAAATATGATTTATAAACATGATCTACTAGCATTTTTCGGCTATAATATATTAACTTAAAATGCATAATACACATCCATGGTGTGTATATATATAGGGGTGTGCTATCTACACACCCCTTTTACTTCTCACACACCATTTGTTAATTTATATCTGTTGATCTTCTTCAATTCATCCGATCCGACGGCCGAAAATTAGAAAAGTGTGTGAAAAGTAAAAAGAGGTGTGTGGATATCACACACCTATATATACACTTTATAACCGATGACTGTGTATGCTGATTTCAAAAATATTGATGAATTCATATCTTCTGTTTGTTTGCAATAATCAATTTTAGGTGGAAGAAACTCCATATACACGACTGTGTAGCACAAAGAACATCTTGACTGTAAACGGTCAGTTTCCAGGACCAACGTTCTATGCTTATGCCGGAGATATTGTTGTAGTGGATGTCTATAACAAGGGCAATCGTAACATTACCCTACACTGGTAATTAATCAACTTTATCGCATGTAATCTCTTTAGAATTTTACTTAAATTTATGATATCCATCTATATTTCAGGCATGGAGTTAAGCAACTGCGGAATCCATGGTCGGACGGTCCTGATTACATCACACAATGTCCTATTCAACCAGGAGCCAAGTTTACCCAAACTATTATATTTTCCTCAGAGGAAGGGACTCTATGGTGGCATGCTCACAGCGAGTGGGATCGAGCCACAGTCCATGGTGCTATAGTCATATACCCCAAGAAGGGAGCTACTTACCCTTTTCCCAAGCCTTACGCAGAATTTCCAATCATCTTGGGTATGCAAATCAATTCAAACTTCAATCCCATAAACGCTTATATAATAGCTTAAAGCGCTTTCAAATAACATAAAAACACTTGTGATAACATTGTCATGTAAAGTCAAAAGGTTTTTTCGGGCATTTTGTACTTGAATTTCCATTGAAATTTCGATGTGTTCTAATGGAAGGATTTCTCGTAAAAGAGCTTATGAGCATAAGTGATTTCTATATAAACATTTCCAAATTACGATTCTAATTTTTCTGCAAATCATTGATTCAAAAATTGTAGGAGAGTGGTGGAAGGAAGATATCGGACAACTTTACAATGAAACGATTCAAAGCGGAGGGGACCCTAATACTTCAAGTGCTTTCCTCATCAATGGTCAACCCGGCGATCTCTATCCTTGCTCAAAACCAGACACATTCAAGCTCATAGTTGATTACGGCAAAACCTACCTACTCAGACTAATCAACTCCGCCGTGCAAGAGATGATGTTTTTCGCCATTGCCAATCACAACGTCACAGTTGTAGGCTCAGATGCTAGCTACACCAAGCCATTTTCAACAGATTATGTGACCATATCTCCCGGCCAAACCATTGACCTCTTGTTAAATGCCGACCAAATCCCCAACAACTACTACATTGCTGCCAAAGCCTACGTTGGCGGGGCTGGGATTGCCTACGACAACACAACCACAACCGCCATACTGCGATACCATGGAAATTCTAATTCATCCCCTACTTCTTTGCCTAATATTCCTTCCCATAACAACACCAACGCATCAGTTTTCTTTACCAGTAAACTCAAAAGCTTGGCTGATAAAAAACACCCCATTGACGTGCCACACAAGATAACAACTCATTTGTTCTATACACTCTCCATCAACACACTGCCCTGCCCGAATAATTCATGTGCTGGGCCTAATGGAACACGTTTAGCTTCCAGTGTCAACAACATTAGCTTTGTCAACCCCACCATTGACATATTGCAAGCTTACTATTACCATGTCAATGGGGTATTTGGAACTCGCTTTCCAAATTCCCCACCCTTGCTGTTTAATTTTACAGCTCAGGACTTGCCTTTGTACCTACAGACGCCGAAGCAAGGGACGGAGGTGAAGATACTGGAGTACAACTCAACGGTGGAGATTGTGTTTCAGGGGACAAATTTGGTGGCAGGAGATGACCATCCGATGCATCTCCATGGATTCAGTTTCTACGTTGTGGGATGGGGGCTCGGGAATTTTGACAAGGACAAGGACCCTTTGACGTATAATCTTGTCGATCCTCCTTTTCAGAATACCATCGCTATCCCTGTAAATGGTTGGACTACTATTAGATTCAAGGCAAACAATCCTGGTACGTAATTAATAAAGATGCTCATCATCTCTAATTAAATATATTATCTAAGGGGCTGTTTTATAATAACCATATCAGTTTTCCGTTTCCAATTTTAGTTAACCCCCCTAATTGGTTATATTAATGAATGATAATTAGTTCATGATAAATTGTTCTTGTTCTTGTTGTTATATGTAGGCGTTTGGTTTATGCACTGTCATCTGGATCGACATATGTCATGGGGCATGGACGTGACGTTCATAGTGAAAAATGGAAAGGGCCTACAAGCGCAGATTTTACCTCCGCCACAAGGAATGCCTCCATGCTAACAATTTTTATAAAGCTTTCGAGCTGGTTCTATGTTCATGGCAATAAATTGGGACAGCATGTAATTCGTCTTTTCTAATACCATTTATACTATCAACTATTTCGACTGGCCGTGGCCAGGATATGTATGTCTTAAAAATTCACCTGGCTTTGTATTGTCACCAATTTGGTGGCCGTCACGCCTCAAGATTAACACGTGGAAAAGTTTCCATCAAAGAAATATGATGATCAATGCGCATTGTATTAGTACTAAAATTATTGGCCTTATTTTAAACATTGGTTCAACTGCAATGGATTATTTAAAACAACTCATAAGAATTTTCTAGTTCTATACTATGAAGTTTTAACCGTTAGATCATTGGTCAAAAATATACTATTAGTCAAGGCTTCCCTTCCCCTACAGTGGATTCTCTCTCAATAATTGTCGACGTGAACTAGCCGGCTTAGGGATAACTAGTGTGTTTTGGCTTTGATACCAAAATGGCCCAGAGACGTGTCAAAGTAATTACACAATTTTAATCTTGTTATAATTTATTATTAAGTTTATAAACAGGCAGCGAACATATATAAAGATAACAACACAATAAATATGAATTGAAATAAACAAAGATGAAGTAAAGGATAAGTAAATACAACAATAAAAAATGATAAAATAAGCATAAAGTAAGGAAGCATACTCACATTAATTTATTAAGGGAAAATTAGGTTTACATCCTTCTTTTTGTTACCCATTGATTAAAATCCTATTCATTTTGAATTTTTGATCAAGATCCTTGAGTATTAATAACATCATTAATTATTTGAATAATAAAATATTTTTATTTTTAAATATATTCCTTTAGTGTTAAAAATGGTACAATTAGTATATTTATATTTATGGCTAAATTTTTTGTCATATATTTTTATTTTTAGTTTGTACCTATTTTTAATTTGCAAATATTTTTTAATTTGTACCAATTTTCTTTTCATTTTTAATTTGTACCCATATATTAGTTTCTTTTTGTGCCCATATTTTTTAAAAGTTTTATTTGTGTTTGTACCCATGTGTATACCGTCACGTGACATTGTATATTTAATCAATGATAGAAAAATTACATATGGTTTATTTATGTTTTATGCCTAAACTTTGTATCATATATTTATATTTTTAGTTTGTACCCACTTTTAATTTGCAACATTTTTTTTTAATTTGTAGTATTTTCTTTTTAGTTTTATTTTGTACCCATGTATTAATTTCTTTTAGCGCTTATATTTTTAAAAATTCATTTTTACTCATAATTTTTAATCTTTTATTTGTACCCTAATTTGTTTATAATGTACCCATTCTTCTTCATTAATGTACCACTTTGTTATATGTGAAATGTACCAATTTTTTTAACACTATGGATACATTCTTTTGCCATTTATTATTTCTTATTTTTACATAGTTTTTATTCATTTATTCAATCAAAATATTTGAATTTTTTTATTGTAACCGTTTCTAATTGTATTATAATGAGGGATTTTAAATTTATAGGATTATAAATCTCATAAAATATCAAACAATTAATGTCAAAACTATAAAAATATAAATATTAATAGTAATATAATAAGGTGTACAAAGTCAAGGGACCTTGATCAAACTTTGAATACTATTAAGGTTTTAATCAAATAATGTTTAAAGATTAGGGACCACATTCAAAATATCTCATTTATTAATCTTCAACTTCAATGTTACAAGATAGCATCAAAATTGAAAAGAAAGACATCACTCAAACACTCAGAAGTTCTCTCTCTCTCTCTCTCTAAATATATATATCCAGACGTAAAGATATATATATATGTGTGTGTGTGCGCGCGCGCGCATGTGTGTATCTAGACGTAAAGATCTAGCTATATATATATATATATATATATATATATATATATATAGATATGTGCGTGTGTGTATCTAGACGTAAAGATCTAGCTATATATATATATATATATATGCGTGTGTGTGTATCTAGACGTAAAGATCTAGCTATATATAGCTAGACGTAATGATCATATATGATTAATCAATGACATCGTGATTAAGAAATTTAATATATACTAAAACTCAAAACTAACTGATTCACTGTTCATAAATACAGTGTGCTTCCTATTTTGTCCCAGCTAAGTTTGTTTTATTACGTTTCTGCCACGTCTGAGAAAATATATATACAATTTATTTTTTTCTTTTTCTTCTTCTCTCTTCCCTCTCGCTGCCCCGTTGCGACTCACCGTTTGAACGAGAAACCCAAAATCATCAATTTCATCTCCTTCTCCAAATCAACACAACCATACCTTCCAAAAATCTTAATCCGCACCCGAACCCTCGAACCCAGTTGGGTTTGACGTTCCCGGCGACTTTCATAAGTTTTCCGGTGGCGGCCGGCCCTGCAACCACATCTATTCGACTCAGGAGAGTCCCAACAATAACATTCGAGTTTTGCATGCTCGAATCTGCCCCTAGAACGAGGAGTTCCATAAACCCAGCTAGCGGTGGCGGTGGGTTTTTCCGACGAAGATCTTAGTTTTCTCTGACGGGTTTCAGGCCTTTCCAACCTTTTTTGGGTCCGGCGAACGTGATATTCTTACTCTACACCCTAAAATTAGCTTAGGTTGTGAATTTGGTATGAAATGGTTGAGTTTTAAAGCTAATCGGAATCTCTGTGTTTTCCGGTAATTAGCACCCCCTGGGTATGGCATAAGTTGCTTTTCTTTTCTGGCAAATTAGCATGGGAGTCTGATTGCTGCATTGCATGGATATGTGCATTTCTTGAGTTTTTTTGTTTTGTGTGTTGGATTAGTTATTGTTGTTATATTTAAGAATTTGAATCTGTTCATAGTTATTGATTTCGTATTATTATAGCATGATGCATGAATTGTGGTTTTGGGAAATTTTCTGAATAGTTTGTTCTGCTGCTGGGCTTTGAGTATCAATTCATTGGGGATTCTGAAATCAATTAACTGAGGAAAGAAGAAGTAAAAAGGGCAAGGGAGCTGTTGAGATGGTTCTCTTCTCTCTTTTTTAAATTTTAAATGATGTATTCCGGTGATATCCCTCATCAATTCAAAGTAAAAGATCTTAGATTTGAATCTCATGAATGACGAATTCGATACCAAATTAGGCTGCTTATTATGTAGCTTAGCCAAACTCGCTCTTACTTTAGTATAAAAATATTGATGTAGCAAAAAAATAATAATAATAATAATGATGTATCTGATTTTATTTTGGTGGGTCATGAATTCAATTTCTACATGGGCTCATGAGAAGTAATCTCTCATGACGGTTTGGAAATGATAATTTGTTGAGAAACTTTTTTTTATTCTGGTTGGACAAAATAGGCTGATTATCTGCAAATTTCTTGAGGTTTTCAATAGGGCTGTTTACCAACACTTTTGCATGTAAATAGTATGTACATACACATTAAGTAATTGTACTTTTTCAATCCCGCAGCATCACGCGCGGGCAATGGTTGCTAGTACAATCTAAAACCTTTGAAAGACTCTTTGATTTCTCAATTTTTGACAAGCCATGTTTTCTCCTCTGGTTCGAAAACTGAAAGCCAACAAATCAACAACCAAGTTCGGTAAAGTAACAAACCTCAACGAAAAATCAAATATTTGGCTTCTGGGTAGTCGAGAAGAAGTAAGATTTAATTACTTGTGGAAGGTTAGAGAAATTGGGAGCAGCATGAGTGAGGACATCGAGAAGCGGAGATAAAAAAGATGAGGAAGCAGAGATCGAAGGGATCACAAAGCAGAGATAGAAGAGATTGCGAGGCGGAGTGTAGGACAGCCGAGATAATGAGGAATAAAGATATGAAACAGAGGGTAAACAAAATTGTAAATAATTTGAACAATTAACATTAAAAAGCACATAACACCAATTGAAAGCAAAGAAACACCATTGATCAAATTTTTACCTCTTTTCTTCTGCCTTTGTATCAATTGTGAACAAAAATTATTTGGCTTCAGCCAGGACAGAGGGTTGAAATTTTTGGGATACCTATACACCAAAGAAATTTGTTACAATACACTGACACAACAAACAATCATTCATTAAACCTAATTAACAAATATGTACCCATTATCTTTATTCAACCATACAGTTTACCTCATCACTTGTTCTTTACTGCCCTCTAACTAATAAAGACTAATTATACATGCATTTGACGAACAATACTTAAAGTAAAAGCAAGAAGAAAGGTATTGACAATACGTCACATTTACAGACCAACAAATAGTATTAAGGATGGTTTATACATATTTTTTGCAACTATATAAAATGATTTGATCTGGCTAGGTCAAATTCAATAATTGTTGCATTAGCAAATGATTATATAGATAATAATTTTTCTCTAAAAAATAATAAACAAAGAATGGGCATTGACGGTTTCCTTACGATCTAAATCCAATTGATTAGTGGTACGTGGTCCATATCTCTTGATATATATATATATATATATGTATATATATATATATGTACACACATACATACACTACATACATACATACATACATACATACATACATACATATAGATATATAGGAATCCTTTTACAAGAGGGATCTCATTTTTTTTTTTTAAAATTAGGAACACCCTCTTAACTGTTGGATTTTACTTCAATGAAATTATGTGGTTGAGATTGTGTGACCTATGTTTTAATCTCAACCACACAATTTCATTAAAGCCAATCCAACGGTTAAGAAGGTGTCTCCATTTTTTTAGAAAAATGGGGACCCCTCTTGGTAAGGGGCCTATATATATATATATATATATATATATATATATATATATATATATATATATATATATATATATATATCTAGACGTAAAGATTTAGCTATAAATATATATATATATATATATATTTATATATATATATATATATATAAATCTTTATCTGTGTTTACCTTGACTTTGAGATATTCGATGAATTGACTATGAGTAAGAATTCTGTGTCATTCAAAATCAGTTGTTATGAAAATAATGATGCAGATATACTTTGAAAATAAGTTTGATTGCAAAACTTACATTGGGACTTACAATTAATTTACTGACGATTGATTCAGCAAATAAGAAATTGACTAGTGAAAAAGATATTGGTGCACGCAAACATCCTTGACATTTGAGAATTTAAATTGTTTACAATTTGATTTTCTTTGAATAGAGTGTGAACCCAAAGAAATTTTGATTGAGAAAAGATTTAGCTATACACACACACACACACACATATATATATATATATATATATATATATACACGTAAAGATTTAGCAAATTATTATTACCATCCACTGATTTAGCTATATATATATATATATATATATATTTGCAGTACAGGATGATCATGTATGATTAACATTGGAAATTATTACTGATCTGCTTTGGATTTTCACAGAAAGAGGGTCTTGTTTCAGTACTTAAGTATTATCATTACCTTACAACCACTGAAATTAATCAAAATATCCTAATAAAAAAAGATGAATAAGTATCTGATTTGACCATTTATGTCTTGATTGCATGCACAAACGCAGCGCTTGGTGTTTGAGAATAACAAAAGAAAACCCTTTTGAAAAGGTTTTCGCTAATTGGACAGAACGAGGTAAGTAACATTTCATCACGACCATGTTAATTCAGTACAGCAGTCTTTTGTGATTAGTAATTTAGTATGGATAAGGATTAAGGGTGGCCAGAATATCAAAGTTGCAAGCATGACCTGGTTCTCGGAGACGTTATGTCATGGAACCAAGTTTTAGTTTTATAGGTTATGCCATGCAACCAAGTTTTAGAAAGACGTTAATAAAAATAAAAATCCACCCAGAGAAGCTGATCCTCTATCAAAATCATAAATCAAATTCAGCAAAAATTCTCAAAAATCTTACAGAAATCCACTGGAATTCTCAGGAATTTTCAAGTCCTCTGAAATCTCTCACTTTTAAAATTCTAAAGATCCATCACTCCAATCTCTAAACTAAATTTTGATTTCATCTAATACTCTAGCAGTAAAGATCAAACACTCAAATGTCATGAAACCAAACCAAATCTGCTCGAATTAAATTCTAAACACTTCAATTCAATCTCAAAATTGAAAACGAACACTTCACTTTTACAAAAGTTGAACAGAGGAAAAACAAGACAAAACAAAGTCTCACAAACGGCCACATCGACAGCAAAATTGCAACAGAAAGAGGAAAAATGTTCAATCAAACCATTGGATAACATCTTCTCAGGCAGCCAAAAAAAAAACCCACAAATTCAAAACCACAAAAATCCAATCTAAAACATCGAATCACACACTGAGATGCACAAAAAAATATATTAACAAATGCGATCCAGAAGACTTCCTCTTTGATGATTCAAAGAAAAACCTCTATTTCTGCGATAACCGTATCGCACAATACCGATTTCAACCCTTTTTTTTTTTTTTTTTTTTTCAGCAAACGCCAAAAAACGCGAGCCAAAAATGAAATTTCTAGGAATCCAATTCCTTTAAACCACAAAAAACACACTGGCTAATTCACTTGGGCAAAGAAAGATGAGAAAATCAAAAGCAGCGAAAGAGGAAGCTTTGAGGCACAAAGAAAAGCAAGGCAAGAGCAGGCAACAACAGCAAGACAACCTAAAGAAGAACCAACAAAATCGAAGCAGGAGACCCGGCGTTGATGGACGCGTAGCCTAGGAGGGCAATTCCGTCATTTAACTGTGCAACAAATAGAAAAAACGCATGTTGGAAAACCAAATGAAGGGCATTTTAGTCCGTTCGCTTTGAGTGAACACTGAACGCAGGTTTAGGTTTTAGTATAGGAATAATGTGTGAACGCAGGTTTAGGTTTTAGTATAGGAATAATGTGTGCCGCCACACAACCTCCTCAATTCTATTGCCGCTTCTTCCCTCGCAGGCCTTTCGGCACTACTCAACTTGATGCAACTCTTTGCAAGCTCCGCAACTGCTCTGAGTTGCTCTCTGTTTCCCTCGTTTACAAGTTGTGCCACAACGATCTGAAAGATGTCATTTTGTTCTACAGAAGAAACGAAATGGGACGTTATGATTCTTTGATTTTCTGGTCTGTTAAAAGGCCAACGGCATCTCCCCAGTTTGAAGCCCCAGCAATACGATTCCAAAGCTATAAACATTGCTCTTATCTGTCAACTGGCCTGTACAGATATATTCCGGGTCTAGGTAACCAAGTGTTTGCTGCACCAATGTGTTCATCTGGATTCATTACTAGGGACCTGGACCAACCTCGAAGGACCAAAACCAGAGGCATTGTGCACAAAACAATCAGTTAAAAGTATGTTGGAAGAGTTGACATTTCCATGAATCATAATTGGTTTCAACGAGTCAACTGCAGAATGCATATAAGCAAGAGCAGCTGCAGATTCTGAGGCTACCTTTAAAAGGACATGCATGCCAAGGCAATGCACTCTTCTCGTCAGCGTGATGAATGTAGTCGGACAAGGTCCCATTGCAAGGGCAAGAGGGACGATCTCATTTACGTACATGCCTAGAATGAGCTTTACCGGAAAGACTTTTATGTGTTTGATGTAGCATCTACCAGTTTTCCTATGGTGATAATTATATGCCTGGTTTGTCTTTGAAATGCCATCATAACTGCAGCGTCTGAGTTCTGTGGATTTGTTGGCCAGTATACGCCCGCAGTTCTGTCAGAAGTGTTACAGTTCGGAAGCTGGGCTTAGAGTTCAGAAGCTAAGAGTATTGGAAGACTAAATTTGTAGATAAAATTTGTAAACTAAATGATGTATCATAAATAGGAAATGAACACGTTTATCAACGGTTAAATAATAAAGGAAAA